>NW_019742447.1:785467-845689 GCF_002891405.2 Cryptotermes secundus | reverse complement strand
TTACGTTACCGTGCGGAGGAGGGGGAGGGGAGCGCTGACTCACCCGCCGCGTCACTGCCGGTGGGGGGGTTCTCCTTTGCGCAACATGTCACACTATATATATATATAGTGTGTGTGTGTGTGTATATATATTGTAACATGTTTTGTCACTGAATACGCTGTTCAGATGGTTAATTGGTTTATTTAAGAACCTACAAGTCTTGACTACAATTAATTAAAACATAGTTGCGGGTTTGCACAATTTATAAACCCTGCACAGTAATCTCTTCAGTAGTCTTCACTTATTCACAGTACTATATGGGAGCTATACCAGTGTCACTGTATTACACACTCCAAATACCTTCTCACACTATCACTTCTAATCACATGTTCCAGTATTCTTCTTTCCGTGTTCACGATTCACTCGCTACAACTGAACTCGGTGACTGTTACAGTTCAGCTGTCTTAGGCGGCTGCTATATTTCAACTGTCTTCGGCGGCTGCTACATTTTTAACTGCTTGTAACTCGTAACTGGCTCAATACTCACTCACTAATCACTCACTACTGAATAGTGTTCGCTGCTCTTTATTTAGCCTTGGGATGGACGACATAGAAAACAGTTACGTGATCGGTACCGCTGTTGTGTGACGTCGTGTTTACCGATTGCCTAGCAACACTGTCACTGCATGGGCTCCCCTGTTGTGTGACGCCGTGTTTACAAAGGCGTTGTTGGGCAACGCTGCCGAGAGTTGTTCATTGCTGCATAGCAACCGCGGTTTCCCCTGTTACGTCACCGCGGGGGAGGGGGTGNACACAACACTACAATGCTTTTGTTCTTATATGATTTATTAATACACTTTTTTTCCTTGTTAATGTTTCAACACTGAATTCCAGAGAGTTACAATAGAGAGTGTTACTTTATTAAGATATGGAGAAACTGCCAGTTCTTCTTTGGTGAAGGTCAAGGCTGAGCAGTCTCAGTCACTTGGGAATGACTTCTGAACAGCTTCTTGAAATGGATTTTTTGGCAGGTAGATGTATCTTCAATGAAGCAAACAAGCAACAAATACTTCCAAGTCAATCTGGTTTGTAGTATGCATAATTTTGATTCATCTCTACAAAAACTATAAAGATATCCATGGTTGTATGTGTAATACATGACGCAGAATTACTATGCACCACAAACAGTCTCCTCATTAAGGTTTGCAGCATGTATTGCTGAGCCTGGCAACAAGGACTACTTTCATTTATCTTCCCTTTCTCACTCATTTTTACCTGAAAACAGAGCAGCAGGTTCTTCTGAAATATGGTAACTTCCTACAGGATAACATCATATGAAAACCCAGATAGCCAGAGTTTGAATTCTTACCATCATGGAAATCTCAAATCTGATAATCTGTATAATTTATATTGTTGGCTGTTGAGAGATGGTTAGAAATAGTTTTCATCGATCTTCTGAAACACAAAATAAATACAAAGAAGGACCAGTGATCTTAGGCGAGGTATCTCATGCATAGCATGGAAAACCCACAAGTATTTTATGTGCTATCCCATACTATTTATTTAATTCGCAATTTGTGTCATTCAGGGTGTTTTTTTCATTCATTCATTCATTTGTTTACAGTTCTAAAAAATCCATGAAGGCGTCTGCCTCAGATATAGAACAAGTCGTGCAGGGTGTTTTTTTTCATTCATTCATTCATTCATTCATTTATTTACAGTTCTAAAAAATCCACGGAAGCAACTGCCTCAGATATAGAAGTCAGCAATACAATATAACATATGAATATACATACATAATCAGAT
Source organism: Cryptotermes secundus (assembly GCF_002891405.2). Taxonomy (NCBI): domain Eukaryota; kingdom Metazoa; phylum Arthropoda; class Insecta; order Blattodea; family Kalotermitidae; genus Cryptotermes; species Cryptotermes secundus. The sequence continues at coordinate 843,903 of NW_019742447.1, read as the reverse complement.
AGTCATCATCGTCAAAATTTTAAATACTCAATACAACAAGACTACTATACAGCAATACATTCCATATATCAGAATAACACATAAAATTACATACATGATCAAGAGACCACCAAGACTCTTAATATAGTCATATAAAATCTAATTTCTTAATATATAATACACCTATATCACAACAGTAATAGTACCTTTTTCCTGTGTAATATATTCCATAGTCTGTTGCAACCTAGCAATAGGCAACAGTGTTTATTTAAATATACATGAGGGATCAGTCTTTACTCCAGCAGTAGTACTCTTCAACAGTGTAAAAGGAATTTGTGATTAGAAACTTCTTTAATGCCACTTTAAATCCAGGAATGTCATAAGATAATTGTTTAAGCTCTGGAGGGAGGTGGTTATAAAGTTTGATACCAGAATACCATCCACCTTTCTGAAATATCGTTAAGTTTACCACCGGAAGATGTAAGTCATGATTAAATCTGGTATTACTGATGTGGACATCAGAGTTTGTTATATAGCAATCTCTATTCTTGACAACCAGCATAAGTAAGGAAAGTATATATTGTGATTGAAGTGGCAGTATATGTAACTCCTTAAATAAATTATGGCATGAGTCCACATTATGAGAATTGGTAATAATTCTTATTATTATTTTCTGTCTTTTGAAAAATGAGTTTTGCTTGGGCCAAACTCCCCCAGAATATTATACTGTAAGATATTATTGAATGAACTAAGGAGAAATAAACAGTTTTTAGGCACTCCAAGGATAAAAGAGGTTTTAATACTCTAATTACATAGGATGCCTTATTTAGTTTGGGTATCATTTGGTCAATATGGGTTTCCCATGACAATTTATGATCAATAACCAAACCTAAAAATTTTGTAACATTCACATTCTTGTGTTTTTAGTTACAAATTGTAGAAAATAAGTTTTTGTAAGATTTAGTAGTAATAAATTACTACTAAACAATTTATTTAATTTTTCTAAAACTATATTTATATCTTTTTCAAATATTGGGGTATCAGGATTAGTAATTATTAGACTTGTATCATCTGCAAAGGATTGGATACATCAGATATGACATTAGGCAAATCATTAACATATAGAAGGAAAAGCAGGGGATCAAGTATGGATCCTTGAGGGACTCCAATGGTAACAGGCTCCCATTTAGAGTAGAATTTAATTGAGTCAGAAACAACTATTACTCTCTGGTATCTATCTAATAAATAGGATTTAATTACATCGATAGCTCTTCCCTTAATCCTGTAATGTTCCAACTTTGAAAGCAGAATATCATAGTTGACACAATCAAAGGCCTTGTGAAGATCACAAAAAACACTGCCCACAAATTCTTTTTTATTTAAAGCAGTCAGGATATTATTAATTAGACAGTAAGCTGCATCATCTGTTGATTGTGCATGTCTAAATCCAAACTGTTCATTAGCAAGAATATTATTATTCTTGATATGTCGTTGCATCCTATTATAAATTACTTTTTCAAAGATCTTAGAAACTGATGTGAGCAGTGAAATAGGTCTGTAGTTAGATGTGTCACTTTTATCACCTTTTTTATATATGGGCTTTATTTAAGAAAACTTTAATCTTAGTGGAAAATTGCCAGTTGTTAGCATTCTATTACACAAATAAGTTAGAGGAGAAGAAATATAGAGACTGCTAACTTTTAAAATTCTAATGGATATCCCATCATATCCATATGAATTTTTTGTTTTTAAGGATTTTATAATATCTTCTATTTCCTTTGACGATACGCATTTTAATGCAATAAAGGGAAAAGGTTATGGATTAGTCCAGCCTCATGGATAAGTAATATGGCAATAAAAGGTAAGATAATACTGTCTTTGTGCCAGAATAATTAAGTCCCATTAGATATGAAGCTGGGAAGGTCCTAGAGCCGATCTAAATACTGTGGAACATGGGGATGAAACTGGGATAGGAGTAAGGGAGACACAGTAACTATTGCCTCTATGAATGACAGAAGAAACTTCACGCAGGTCTCGACCAATCAGAGAGCCTAAGCAAACAAATTTGAATTCCTGCAATCATATGGGGTTATGGTGGTTCATTGTATGCAAATTGGTAAGTATGAATTTTGATTTGATGTAGTTGGGAAACGAAAGTAGACATTTGCAAACGAAATTACAGCTCTATATTAAACATTTTATTTGTGTATATGAATATATGCTTACTACCACAAATGAAATTAGAAACATATAGAATTTTTTAAGCCTAAAATTTTTTAGGTTATCATGAACTGTCATCTAAACGATATTTGTTTTATGATATGTTCTGCAACTTTCGGTTTATCCCAAAGATTGTCTTTTGAATGTGAAGGAGTTCTAAGAGTACCATGATGGTGTTATAATTTTTATATTGCTTCTTGCAGTATAAACATGAAAACGAATACATGTGCTGCCGCTGCTGGGTGCTTGTCATCCAGCAAGCAAGGCATCAAATTCTTCAGCTTTCCAAGGGATCCAGCACGGTATGTCTGTTTTAATTCATGATGTAATTACTTTATTATGTGTTGCTTAATCAAATGAATAAATTAAGTTTAGTGTATGTCTATGTTCAATTTATTCAACATAACCCAAAAATTCAGAATGTGTACCAAGTTTGTAATGTTTACTAAATAATTATTTCTAGATTTTGAGACTATTTGTTCTACTTTTACAGGGCTGCGGTATGGGCAGGAAAAGTTGGAATATCCTGCACTATTAATTCTGCTAGAATTCTGCACAATAAATATTTGTGCAGCAAACATTTCCTGAAAAGTGATTTCACTACAGCTGAAAGGGTACACATGTGGCTCAGATTCTACTTCACAGTCACTCCCACAATCTCCTGTCCCTTCCTTGAATCCCTTGCCTTACAAAGACTGTACTCATGTTGTATTTCCCACCACCTACAACCACCACCATTCCCTGTAACACATATTCCTATCCATGCACACAGTCCTTCCACTTCCTTTAAAATGTCTGCAGTGCAACCATTACTAACAGCAGCCAACAACTTTTGCAGTGATTTTACAGGGCTGCGGTATAAGTCCTGTAAATATAAATGCTTCTGATGGGGAACTCAGGCATATCAATCACTGCAGCAAGCCACAACACTGTAGTGGCTACAGGTAAGGACCACTGCACTCTATACTATGAAGTATGTGATGTTATGAAAGAAGTGGCTAAAGAGAGTAATGAGAGCTAATTTTTGAAGTGATTGTCCCCAGAACCCAGTGGTGATCAAACAAACATCGTCATCATCATTCATTACTTATGAAACTGCACATCAATATACAATTTTATTATAAATCTTATTTTACTCTCTCATGTGCAACTTTTTTAAGTTTAAAAATTTTAAATTTTAATCTTAAAGTTAAAAAAATAGTTTCACATATGACTGTAAAATAAGATTTATAATAAAATGAAAGAATACAACAGGATGCTACAGTACAATCTTATCAATATACAAGTTATATAGAATATAGTCAAAGGTTTTTAGGGTAATTAAAGAAGTTTGAAAAGCAAAACACACTATCAGTAATATGATTTATAAGAGAATAAGGTGATAAAGACTTTGCTATGAAGAATAATTTAATCAAATATACAACACTTTTACAATGGCAATCCCTTTAATATCAAAATATTAATTAGTGTTGGAAGTAGTGTTTAGAATTGAGAGATTCATACATTTTTATTTATCAAATTACATACTTTACATATATAATTATTTGGCGTGTGTATGCAATAATAAGTGTTTCGCCGGCAAGTTGACATCCTTCTGCTTCTTCCGCTACTCAGCTGCCTTCTATGAGCATAAGTGTACTAATACTCTTTATGATTATGCTGTAATTAATTACTAATATTACATTAGCTTAATGCATGAACTTTAACAAAACTGGAAAGGTATTTACGAGTAAATTTGTTGGGACTGGGCCTTCGTCTTATAAAAAAAGAACTTACTGGGCTGCGGTCTCATAAAGGTTGAGAACCACTCTTCTAGGCAATGCCGTGTTTGCGCAATTCACAGAAAAGGGAGTATGACTGCCTACATTTGCAAGTTCTGTGTAATGCCACTTCACAAAGGGGAATGTTTACAGAAATATCATACTCTCAAGCACTTCTAGGAGCATTGGTAAGTGTTCTCCAAAAATTTTAGTTCATAAAATTAATTAGGAGATTTTATATTAATTTTTAAAGTGAACAGTGCACAAGTTAGGGTAGTAGGTTTAAAAATGCCAGTCCCCAGGGTGATTTAAATATTTAAATCGCCAGTCCGTGAAGTGTTAACATTTTGCACTTCTGGTACAACGGTGAAAATAAAACATGAAAACAGAAATAAATGTAAGTAGATGTGCATGTACAAATATTTATGAATGCCTGAACTAGATTCAGACATAAAACTGAAAGATCACAGTCTATACTTGTTGATTGTGGTTAAATAGTAATAACAAAAATATAAATTTTATGATTTTATTACCCATTTATGAGATCCATAAAAATAGCTTTAAATTTGCATTGACATATTTAACAAGTTATATTTTACAGTCAAAAACTAAGAATGTTATCTAATTCATCTTCACTGTCTAGCAGTATAGGTTCACAAAGGAAAACATCCTGTGAATTCATACAAGTACTGACACTGTTGCAGTGCACTGGGCCATGCTGTAATGCAGGGTAAGTATTTCTGTTAATGGGTAGTTCTACTAATTCACTGTCCCCACCAAATGAATTACAGCTATCTTGCTGCACCTCCAAGGATGGATTTCGAACATACTGCCTGTTCCACAATTCATCTGGCTGATTTTCTTCATCTGACGGGTAATAATTTTCCTTTCTTTTTATACAAGAGAAGTTCCTCTGCTTTGTGCTGCTCTGACATATGTCTTTATCCTGATGGTCAGAGGTAGGTTCCATGTTAGTATGAAATATATTAGTCCTGTCATTACAAAACACAGCTTCTTTCTCAGATGAATTTAAAATAGGTGAATAAAATATTTGTCTCTTAAGTGCACTGTCCTGTTTGTTAGAAATTTGTGATGCATTTGTCACTGTTTCAGTAATTAACTGTGATGCTAAAATCGCAGAAGAATGAGTATCAGCAGCATCTGATTCTTCCAGATCTTGTTTATCAAGATATCTACTCCATTTGCTGCAGTGTGGGGTTACAAAATGAGATTCCCCAGCTAAAAATAAAGAAAAAAGAGATATGAATATACACTTCTGTAATAATTTTCAAATTGCCTGGTTGCATGTGCTATAAATATTGGCAAGAGAACACTCTCACTATTTGTTTAAAATTTTTGTTTTTTACTACACTCTTCCACCAAAACTGATAAATAGTAAAGCCTGTTTATGACAAGACTCCAAGTAATTTGAGAATTTTTTATTTAATATGTACTTCTATATAAATATTACACAATACAGAACCCATTATTTATGACCAAAATCTAGTGTCAGCAATTCAAGTACAGTGAAACTTCCCTTAAAGACCGCTTTTTTACACATGCCACATTTGTGCGGCATGGATTATGTTGCGAGCCATTTTAGTGTAACACAACCCACTACCCAGAAAGTAACCTATCCCCAATCAATGCACATACTTGGTCTTTATCATCTGGGATAGTTAAATTAGAAACTAATAAAACAAGAAATACTGATAAGACTATTACTTTAAATATTGAAGGGACTCTGGTCAATAACCACCAAGTGATAGCAAATGAGTTTAATAAATATTTTTCATCTATAGCTAAAAATATTAATAAATATGATGAACTTAGCTTTTATAACCCAGATAATATTACTCCTCTCCATTACTTATCGCAGTCTTTTAAGACTCCGTTTCCAAACATCAAACTAAAATTTGCATCGTCTAAAGAAGTTGAAAATATAATAAAATCTTTTAAACCCAAAAATTCCTCTGGGTATGATGGAATATCTACTAAGATACTAAAAACTCTTCTTTTATTAGCTATCCTTTAACTTATATTTGTAATAAATCGTTATCTTTAGGAATTTTTCCAGATCATCTCAAATATGCAGTAGTTAAACCTCTGTTTAAAAAAGGTGATAGATCTTGTATTTCCAACTATAGACCCATATCTATGTTAAGTTCCTTCTCTTAAGTTTTTGAAAAAGTCATGTATAATCAACTTCAGGTGCACTTGTGTGATCACAGTATTTTAGAAGAACAATTTGGGTTTAGAGCAGATTCATCAACAAACAAAGCCACCCTGCAAGCTTTAAATAGTAAATCTCTAGTAGGTGGTATTTTTTTTTTTGATCTTGAAAAAGCGTTTGATTGTTTAAATCATGATATATTGATCTCTAAATTATAATTTTATGGTGTTAATGGCAAAGCTAAGTTATGGTTTGAATCATATCTTAATAACAGATATCAGAGAACTCAGGTTTCTAATGAGGAATCAGATCTAATAAATCTTTCTACATGGGAAAAGATAACTGATGGTGTTCCCCGGGGATCAGTTCTGGGCCCTTTGTTGTTCCTTATTTATATTAATGATTTGCCCAAAATTGTAGACGGTAATGCTGTACCTATTTTGTTTGCTGATGATACAAGCATATTAGTCAAAGGTTCTAGCTCAGGGGACTTTTGAAATAAGATGTCTTAACACCTTCACTTGCGTAAATAAATGGTCCAAGACAAATTTACTTTCAATAAATGTTAACAAAACTCACTGTATTCATTTTAAAACTAAAAATAAATCCACAATTGATGTAAATATTATTTATAACAATCAACCAATAACAACTATGTCTAATATTAAGACCCTTGGCATAAATATAAATGATTCATTGAACTGGAGAGGCCATATTGAATGTATTATCCCAAAACTGAGTTTGGTATGTTATATTATGAGGAGTATTAAGTCATATATGTCTTTCAATGTTCTGAAAATTATTTATTATTGATATTTTAATTTGATTAGAAGCCATGGCTTAATGTTCTGGGGAAATTCACCCCACGANAACAATCTTCCTCCACATATTAAAGATATATCTCATAATCCAAGGAAATTTGAAGCCTGTCTAAAACATTTTCTTTATACACATTATTTTTATTCCATTGATGAATATCTTCAGTTTAAGGCTATTGCAAGTCAATGACATACCAAAGAATTTATATATATATATATATATATATAGTTTAATAAACTATGTTTATTGTCACCAAGTTTTAAAACTATTAGTAATAGAACTTTTTATATTTCTGTCGTCATTTTATTTTATTCTGTTTTTTGGCTTATATATGTACCACTTGACGTGTTCCATATCCTACCTGTTGTACTGTGGATCTATGGAATGTAAAATAAATGAATGAATGAATTATCAAATCCCCTCTAAAAAGACTTCACTCAGTTTCTTAAGTAATGATTCCACACGTTTATTTAATGAATTGTGTGATAAAACAGTTTTATGAAAAATCTGAAAGTGATGACAGACCAGCAGTGTAATGTATGTAGCACATACGTATGCACATGTCTATGTATGTTTTTATTTAATTATTAGCACCCGATTAACATTAACAGTTGCATCTGCTATTTGTGTAAAGTAATATTAAGAACAATAATTTCTGCAATACCATTGTTATATACTACATATGTATGGTGTTTATGATGCTGCCCAAATTCTCACCCATCCACCCTCTATTCAAAGACCACTTAACGGGTGGAATGGCCAATAGTCTTCTTGGAGAAGGTCCAATGTATATATGTGCCATAGAGTAACTTAGCAGCAGACACTTTCAGTTTTCTTCTTCAAGCAGTTTATTAAAATATTCTGTACATCTAAGCTTAAGCCTTGAACTTAAATATCCCTCTCAGAATTCATGGCAGCACAGTATAGAATAAATTATATGAACAGAAAATAATAAATACTAAGCCAGACTACTTTCTGTTAACTCTTGTTTCCACGTTAAACAGTTTCCATGTATTAGACACAGTCCTTGGTATTTACTGTACATCCTGAGGCAAAGAACACTTCATGGTATATGTCAGTTTCTATTCAATCCAGGTTTGGTTTTACATAGGTTTCAGTGTATCTAAAATTACCTCCATTGATCACAAAAATAGCTAGGTTCTTACTGAGAAAGAAAGAAAGAAGTAACCACAATATGGATACAGTATCATTAAATCTGTATAAATCATAAGATATAAACATTCCAGATTTATCTTGTATAAGCAGTTCAAATGAGCCACAGACAATTACAAATTTAGTCTCTATAAGACACATAAACTCACAATTATATATAGGCTGTTCCTCTAGGACACAGTGTACAGAAGCTGGGTCTTCACTGCATTCCTCCTGAAATGGAAATTTCTGGCACCCGTGTCTTTCTTGCTTCATTCGCATCTCATTGAGATGCTGGACATGAAGACGACAGTCTTTACCACTCCCCCTACCATATACCTTAAAATGAATAGAAGAGTAATACATTTAATTAACTAAGCAGAGTCCTTAGTGTGTAGTTAACGTGTTAATGGTCACTCTGCTAGTCAATAAATTCTTTGCCTGTTGCGGAACCTTAAGTTTCATTAATGTGTTCATTAGAGCCCACCATCATAACCTACTCTGAGCCAGATGAATCCAGTCCACGCTCTCACACCATACACATTTAAAATCCATCAGTTGTCTCTTTCCTTCAAGTTTTCCAATCAAAATGTGACATGCATTTTCATTGCACTTAATAGCACTGCATATCTCACCAACAATGCACTTCATTTGATCACCCTAATATCTCGCAAAGAATACAAATTACGATGCTCCCCAACCTCCTGTTGCTTCCTCTCTCTTACGTCCAAATATACTTCAACCTTAGCACCCTATTCTGAAATGCTTTCAGTATTTATTCCTCTCTTAAGTTGGCAAACCAAGTACCACATCCATACAAGAGAACAGATAAAATTATAATTCTGTATATATTAATTTTCATATTTTTAGATAGGAAGGCAAATGTTATGCTCAGATATTAAATATGGTTTTCCTTCAGCAACATGTCATTAGATATTACATATTTCAACTATATGGTGTTAATGAACATAATTTTGACCAATTATATGGTCTTCAGACATATTTAGTCCAGACTCTGCCAAATTTTTTGTGATCTAAGCTGGTGCCATTAACCTGAAAAAAATGCATGACTCTTCAACACAATTTGAACACCTTAGAAATTTAAACCCAGTCAAGATTATAATATTTTGAGACATGACATCATGTATAGTTTGGCAGTTACTAAGTACCAACATTTCAGTGAAGTATGCTGCCTCCATCTTCATATCCTGGGAGGCAGCAATCTTGATACTCGTGTACCAGAATTTATTTATTTGTTTATATTTGAAATATATCAGTCTTATACCCCTATCACATTGCCTTTATTTGTTAATGATAGATGACACAAACTATTCCAGTTGAAAGTGATACTGTGCATACATACATATACAATTGCGTTTCAGATTATTCACAAATGTGCACAGGCACAGAATATAAAACATGTCAACAAGCCAACAAGACAGTGGAAACTTGTACATTCACAAACATTGCTAGTGGCCATCTCCACGTAATACAATATAAAAAAAAATTAGATACAAAATTGGTTTTGGCTTTGCCTGTGGTCAGAGAAGCATTAGTTGTGTAGTATGAACTGCTATACTACTTAGAAAGCAAACCCATTAAATTAACTCCATGTTACAGTCTTCTGTGAACGACTGACAGCTATTCAGCTGGTCAAGGATGTCCCTACTTAAACAGAACCCTAAGGTTCATCAACACGTTAACAATTTTGCCTGTGGAGCTGACAACACACTAGCTCAAACAAATTCATAACCTCATAAATTAACTTTTTAATAAGCATTTTAATTTTATCCTTGTGGTCTCTTCCCTTGAAGGTTTTCCAACACAAATATTATATGGATGTTTCTTACTGTATACCAGCCACCATCCCACCTACCACATGGCTAACTGAAGCACCTTAGATATTTATTTTTAACCATCACATTATATATAGTTCTGAAATATTTGATTTGGAACGAATGCGAGGCAGTACCTTTTTTATGGATTGCTTTTCACCACACATTTTGCATTCCCACTTGCTACTCTTCTTCACAGTGTGAACCTGTAAAGAATTATAACCTGTAATTCTATGATGGGTACATAATTATGATACATTTTTAGTTGTCATGAATTGTAAAACCATATTCTCATCCATTTAATATACATTTTTGCGTGAGACTATTGTTATAATTTTACACCACCACTGTATTAACTGCAAGATTTTAAAATGTTATGGCGGGAAGTGCAATGGGACAGTACCTGAAATGTTTGGCAAGAGTAACACCGCAGAACATGTAACTCCTGAGGCATTATACACTAATATGCAAACTTCAACCTGTTAAAATTACTGGGAATACTGACGCTGAAAATAACGGTAAAAAAGAACAGCCAGACTTTTAATTAAGTTTATGTACCCTCACACAATACTCTCTTGCCGCTCTTGCCAAAGTCGGGGGTTGCGTTCCTTTATATAAACCTATAAAGTATTCGATTGTCCACAATATGCATGCGTTTTCTTCTTCACATAAGTCGACAATTTTCACGCTTCCGCTTGCAAAATCCGCACTCCAAATCAGACCTTAGCAACAAGTACAGAAGATCTACAAATCCCACATCTTACAGCGGCAGTTTTCGTTTAAATATTCCGGCGGGAGCTATGCACAGTAGGAGGGGGAAGAGGGAAATACGTGCCTAAATGAGGAGTGCTTGAATTAGCGAGAGCGCTAAGAAATTCTTTGTACGTAGTTACCGGTTACGGGGTTACTCGCACAACCTGCACGACATACAGCATTTATCTCTCTGACATCCGTAATCCGTGTTCGTATGTGATCGTCTGTGATCTATGTGAGTCCTGCTGATAGCATTTTGTTTACTAGTTAAGTGAGTTCAGTAAGCGATCGTAAGCGATGTTGTTGACAATGAGGCAAGGGTTTATTTGTGTCAATAAGCATGAAAGGTAAGTTCGCATGCAGTTTAACAGGAACAGTTGTATTTTCTGGTATATAACAGTATAATACCGTGTAGTCCGTTCAAAGCAGTTAACTTGCTATCTGCTTCACTCTGAAGTCTTGCTTGGCTAGTTTTTTCTACCCTGAAGATGGAGTCGCCATTGCCCTCCGAAATGTCTATTGACGTTCAGCGGACTACACGACGGTATATCCCAGATGATGGAACTCTATATAATCACTGGTGTGAGAACCTCACATTCTATAATATAACATTAGTACATCAAATATTCTACAGAATTGAGAAAGGAATTTTTGAAAACATAGTGCATTCAGGAAATCCATTGTGTATTCTAAATTCGAGATTTGTGATCTCAGGTTTACTTGTTTGGCTGATCATCACCAAAAAATGTGATACTAGTTAGGGTTTGAAGTTTTTGTTGCATCTTTTCTGAAGCCCACCAGTGCATTAGTCATAAAAAAAGTAAAGCTATCCCTGTAACAGGCTGTGAAGGCCCATAGGGTTGTGAGACGTTAAGGGTCCCACATTACCTTGACAATTGGCTCAAAGATGGTAAGGTTGTGGGCCTTACGCGCCGGCCACGCTTCACTCCCCAGGAAAATCATTTAATTAATTCCTGGTACTCAGAGGCTGAGTAAACCCCAGGGCCTAGTGCGGCCGGAAGAATTAGGTCAATTGAAAGAAGACCAAAATACCTGAAGAGGCATTAATTTGAGTAAATAAACGTATCACTTCATTCATAACGATCATAATCTCTACTTCAGCTCTTTCATTCTGCCACATACAGGATAAATTGAATACAGCAAAGGTGACATGGTCCATAAGCCTCATACATTGAAGTGTTATTCTGTGATGAACATGGAAACCAAACTGGCTTGCATTGAGTAACATTCATAAAATTACTTGGACATTTGCAGGTGGGAAAAGGCACAACCAAATTGACCATATTTTTATAGATAGGAGACAGCAGTATACTTATACTTAAGTATACTTAATATCCAATCGTTCAGGCAGCAGATTGTGATACTGACCACTCTCTGGTGGTGGCAAAAGTTAGGGAGAGATCAGCAGTGAGTAAGTAAAGAACACACAGAGTTAATATGGAGAGGTTCAATCTCAAGAAATTAAACAAGTTTGAGGGTAGAGAGCATTATTGTGTTGAAATCTCAAATAGGTTTGCAGCTTTGGAAAACTTGTACACTTAGTTGGATTTTAATAGTGCTTGGAAAACTATTAGAGAGAAGAATGCTGTCTTATGGGATGTGGCGCAGTGTAGATCTTGTATGAACCGACATTTCAGAAGAACGTATCACTCCCATCTTCAGGGTAGAAAAATCCACAAGTGAGGAACCAGTGTGAGCGGGCGGCTGCAGAGAGAATATCAAAATTCCAGCCAAAGATAGTCTAGGTTATTATGAATTGAAGAAGCATAAGCCATGGTTCAACGAAGGATGCTCAAAATTATTAAATCAAAAGAAACAAGGCAAATTGTAGTGGTTCCTGGATCCAAGCGAAATAAATGGGAATAATCTGAACAATATAAGATGTGAAACCAGCAGGCATTTCAGGAATAAAAAGAGGGAATATCTGGAAGACAAAATTGATGCTCTTGCAATGAACAGTAAGTACAAGAATACTTTTAGAGATCTGTATAGAAGAATAAATGACTTTAAGAGGGGTTACCAAGCTAGAAGTAAATTAATGAGGGATGAGAATGGTGATCTGCTTGCAGATTCCCACATTTTCAATAGATGAAAGAACTACTTCTCTCAATTATTGAATGTACATAGGATCAATGATGTTAGGCAAATAGAAATACATGCATCTGAACTTAGCCATTTTGAGGTTGAAATTGCTATTGCAAAGTTGAAAAGGTATAAATCATCAGGTAGTGATCAAATTCCAGCAGAACTTATTCAAGGGGGAGGTGAAATATTATGTTCTAAGATTCATAAGGAAAAAGTGCCCAATCAGTGGAAGGAGTCTATTATTGTACCAGTTCACAAGAAGGGTAATGAAACTGACTGTAATAATTATCATGGGATATCATTGCTATGAGCTTCATACAAAATTTTATTCCATATTCTTCTCTCAAGGTTAAGTCCATACTTAGATGAAATTATTGGGGATCATCAGTGTGGGTTTCAATGTAACAGATCAACTATTGATCAGATCTTTTGCATTCATCATATACCAGAGAAAAAAATGGGAGTAAAGTAAAACAGTACATCAGCTATTCGCAGAATTCAAGAAACCATATGGTTCAGTTAGGGAAATATTGTACAATATTCTGGTAGAGTTTGGGGCACCCATGAGACTAGTTAGGCTGGCTGAATAAAATGCGTTTAAACAAAATATATGGTAAAGTCCATATAGGTGAACATTTGTGTGATAATTTCCCTATCCAGAATGGTCTAAAACAAGGAGATGCTTTGTCACCACTCCTTTTCAACTTTGCCTTAGAATATGCCATTAGGAAGGTCCAGGAAAACCAGGTGGGACTGAAATTAAACAGGACACATCAGCTGTTGGTCTACACTGAGGATGTGAATCTGCTGGGTGATAATGTAGATACCATACAGAAAAACACACAAATTTTAATTGACGCAAGTAACAAGGTTGGTCTAGAAGTAAACACAGAGAAAACTAAGTATATGTTACTGTCTCGTCACCAAAATGCAGAGCAAAATCATGACATAAAGATATGAAACAGATGTTTTGAAAATGTGGCACAGTTCAGATATTTGGGAACAACGATAACAGATCGAAACCTGATTCGGGAGGAAATTAAGAGGCGATTGGACTGGGCTAATGCTTGCTACCATTCAGTCCAGAACCTTTTGTCTTCTCGTCTGTTGTCCAAAAACATAAAAATTAGAATATGCAAAACTATAATTTTGCCTGTGGTTCTGTATGGGTGTGAAACTTGGTCTCTGACATTAAGGGAGGGACATCGACTGAGGGTGTTTGAGAATATTTGGGATGAAGAGAGACGAAGTGATGGGCGGTTGGAGAAAACTATATAATGAGCTTCATAACTTGCACTATTCTCCAAGTATAATTAGAATGATAGGTTAAGGAGGATGAGATGGACAGGGCATGTAGCACGAAGGGGAATGCTTACAGATTATTGGAGGGAAAGCCAGAAGGAAAGTGACCACTAGGAAGACCAATATGTAGGTGGGTGGACATTATTACACTGGATCTTAGATATGATTGGATGGTATGGATTGGATTGGATTTATCTGGCTTAGGATAGGGACCAGTGGAAGGCTCTTGTGAACATGGTAATTAACCTTTGGGTTCCTTAAATGCTGGGAAGTTCTTGAGGAGCTGGAAAGTTGGCAGTTTCTCAAAAAGGGGTCAGCTCCATGAGTGATTAAGTATTTAAGGATAAACTTGTATGCTCATTAGACAGGCTTCATAGAAGGAAATCCTTGCCTGTTGCAGAAAGTTCAGGATTTTTTATAGCCTTTGTCTGTCCACTATTGGAAGAAACTGATCATTCTTTGCTTCAGGCTTTACCAGAACCTTTCCATGAATTGAGTGATGCACTGATTGTAGAGCTCTAAGAGCTCAGCAGATGTCATTTCAAAGCAAAAATAGAGTGATTCCATAAATCTGTGAAAATGATCTTAGAATCAAAAACTTTTGTACTTCTATACCTCGCCGAGGACTGCACATGCCTTGTAAGATTTTAGACCCCCCACAGCAATGTGTCTGAAGCTGAAAATCTGATGTGACATATTGTAGTTATATATGGATACCAACATTTTGGAGGAATCTTCTACCTCCATATCCAGGGTAGAAACATCTTCAGGATAGAATGTTAATCCTTGAAGATGGAAGCAGCAACTAAATTCAGATGATGGTGCCCATCTACCAAACTGCATAACCTAACATCCCAGGAGTCCTTAACTGTGATACACATGCCATGTTCAAAAAGCGGTTCAAAGTTTTCACAAACACAACATGGAGGGTACTTTAATACATCCATCTGTTTTGTATTTTATGGAGGAATGGAATTTCAGTATCTGCCTTTGTTCTTCATAAGTGATAAATCTCAGTATGACACTAACCTATAATTTGCATTGCAAAAATCATTATGAAACCTTTTTAAAAGACAGACCATACTTAAATAATGTACTTTATGAAGGGGGCTGCTTCTAAGTATAAAACTATGGCAGTTTTCTGAATTTGTGCCATCATGTGTATGATCATACAGCATTTGCAGTATGATAATTCTTTGTTACAAGCCAGGGAAGAAGTACCCACTGTTGAAACTAACATGTAAGTTTTCCTTCACATCATCATTTTATTTATGTCACACTCTAAGCTTGAAGGAACAGATGCTCCACTTTGAAAAAATTCAGACAAATTTATATTCTTTTTACTATATTTGTCACATTACTTATCCTTTGTAAATAGTAGATACATTTTTCATTATTTATTCTAAAACAGCTATCATACTTTTCTAGAATTGACACTGTAGGTTTCACTAAAAGGATTCCAGCACTGTTTCAAAACCTTAAGTCCTTTAACACTTGAAACACTTGTAGCAATTTTAAATTTAAAAAAACATATTTAATTCTTCATAAAAACTACAATACCTGTCAAATAATGAATTACAGCAGTACTGTGCCAGAACCAACTGTAAACTGAATGGCTGGATAAGCTTACATTATGGAATTGGGATATGAATAAACATATTGCCACGTGTCGTTGGTTTGCATGACTAATGAAACATGTTTTGGATTTGGTGATCAAATCACATGTGGCCTTCCATTTGTATCCGCTTCGACAACCTCAGTTTTTGGTATTATGTGCGTGGTTTCTAATTTGTGAAATTGGTGTCTCAAGAAGAAGGTAAGCACAAGCATCTCCATGGATTCCAGGTATCAGTTATGTAATGTCTTAAAGGTAAATAATAAAATTGTTTGTTTCATTGTTTTAATATGTTACCTGAACATATATTTTCTATGTCTACAGTTGTACAGTAAGTGGCACATGGTAGCATAGTTGGTTGAGGCACTGTGCTCCAGGCTGGAAGGTCGCAGGTTCAATTCCTGATGAGGTCATAGGATTTCTCAATATACCTAATCCTTCCAGCCATATTGTGTCCCTTGGGTCACCTCAGCCTCTAACAGAAATGAGTACCAGGAATCATCCTGGGGTAAAGGGTGGTTGGTGCATAAGGCTGACAGCCTTGCCAACGTCTGTGAACCAATTGTCTAGAAAATATGGGAGCTTCGATATTTCACAACCCTCTGGGCCTCCACAGCCTGTTACAGGATTAGCTTTACAGTTGTGCAGTAATGTAATGAGTTGTTATTTCACAGAAAACCAAACATTTCTTACTGGCTTGTGCAGTTTTTTAGTTACTGATGATTTCATTGTTTTAATTACTATGTTACCAGAACATAAATTTGTTATACAATAACATTTTGAGCTGTTCTTTCACACAGAACCAACCATTTCTTTCTGTCCTATATAGTTTTCTCTTTAGAGAGATTTGTAACATGGTACACCATATATGTGGATAAATTTTAGGGGAGAAGGGTGAACCGTGCTCATTTTTACTTAACTAATAAACATCATTAAATAGGATGCGTTACATCGGTATGTAGTTACGCAAAACAGATCACTATTAGGAAGGTGTAGTAAGCTAGTTAATCTCACTGGTAAGATACTTGTGTTTTCAATTCTTGTATTTGACAGGTAACTAGTTAAAATCCCAGCTGCTTATAGATACCCAGACTGAGGTGTTCCACATTTGTCTCAAGACTCCCCAGAAAATTATGGGACAGCATCTTAGACTTCCTTAGCACAAAGAACCTGCATTCCTTTTATTCCCTTTTATATTTACTGCTTTTTTCCTGCCTTCCCTCCTCCACACTGGCTACATTGGTGCCACAACCCATCTGTTTGTCCTGTTAACAATTCTAGCAGCCGTATCTTTAAATTTGTGTGGATAGTCAGGAATCAGAGCTGAGATTATGGTATCAGTTTGGCTACAGTGTCAGTGGATGACAGAAAGATGCAGTTATAATAATAAGTTATGAAAATATACAGAATTATTGATAATTTAAAAATTTACATGAAGAGAATAAGAACTGAAAATTACCATATTCTGGGATGTGACACTGTGTGGTTTGGTAGACGTTTGCCAGTGTTTTGAGGGGATGAGTTACCTCCATCTTGAGTCTCAAAGATGAAACCAAGCAGCCCACTTTTCTCATTTCTTTCTTGCTCACTTTATTCTTCAACTGAAGATGGAAGCAGGGTACATGATGTAACATCCAAGAGTGTAGCTCTCATCATAGTCGCTGACATGAGAATATAACATCCCACAAAATAAATACTGCTTTACAATTTGGTAACGTTTAAAGAGACTGATATTTTACATATTAAATAAAATTTTGTGCATAATATGTGGGATGCCTGGCTCCAGATCAGATTTATTTCTTTCAGTGAAAAAGTGTTGGAACTTTATTTAGAACTTTAATATATTTACACTCTTTCAATAACATGTATTTTTATTTATCACCATCTTCCCAGGGGACTTGTAAAATCAGATGCATTATAAGATGTGCATTATTGAGCAAGAAGAATATAGCTGAACATTAAGTTCATGGTAAAACAGTAATTGTTTTTTCTTGATATATTTCTAGTTTCAGTTTTGATGTAAGTTACTTATATAGATGCTTTCTTTGAAAGTAACTTGAAATTTTGGAACTTGAGTATGGTGGTAACTATATTGTAGAAGTATTTTATTATGTCTCTGTTGTTGCATACATTAACCAGTAATAAAGAAAAGTCTCCTCAGAATAACGTTTCTTGAACCGTACATGCTATTGAGTAAGGTTAGCTGCCATCTGTGCTGTGGTTGAGATGGTATTTTAGTTGGCTTGAGTCCAAACTCTTGCAGGCTTTCCAGGAACTGTTGCCAAGAATGTCGTAGTTTCTCAGAACCACATCCAAGATCTGGGTGGGAGGGGGAAGAAAGAATTAGATTATCCATAAAGACTCCTGTATAAGAATATCCTAGATCTGTCATGGTGTCAGAAGTGATTGCATGCCTGTAGTCTCTGCTGTTAACTCATATTTTCATCTTTTTATTGTAGGATGTAGTCACTGCCTGGATACAGTGAAAAAGTGAAATCATCTGAATGCTGTTTGAATTGTGAAAAGTGAGAAATGTCTGTAGATGGAACACCGTTTTTGGTTCAAGCTGTTTATTCTTTCAAAGGAAAAAACAATGATGAGGTAATGATGTATATAGGTACATATTACGCCTGAGTGGCATTTTATAGTGCTATACATCTTTTGCTGCACGACTCAAGATTGTGATGTTATGACTTTCACTTTTAAAATTACTTATGCTAACTGGAAATATCCAGTATGTATGCATGGTCATGTTATGTCTTAGCATGAATAGGGAGTAAGGAACACCTCAGAACAGCATCTTACATCTTAACATAAGTGTGTATAAAAATAGGATTGCAGACAGGTCTGTTGCTTTAAAGTTATAAGTTAGTGTAGTGAACAGTATGAAGACAATGGAATTAGTGCATCCATTTTTTGTAACTTCAAGCCAACTGTTTATGGCTACTTCTGCTTATACAATTGATACAAAGCCATGTAATTGTAATCAGTTATATGTAATATTTAATGTACAAGTGATGGTATTGTCTGCAGATTTTGCATGTAAGTATTTTACCAGAAATTTGTAGTGAAGGTAGTCTTCGTAGAGATATTGGGTTTTCGGACTTTATCCATCATTCTGGTTTTAAGATAACTAAGAAAAACATGACGTTTCGGAAACTGAATCTGTTTCCATCCTCAGGTGAGGGAAAACACCTATTCTGGTGGGTCCCTTAGAAAGAGCTAGCCTCAGTCACTGGACAACCGATGTCCCAAAACGCAAAGGTTATAAACACCTGAGACCAGGGTAAGTCCATGAGAGCTAATAAGAAAAAGAAAAATCTTATTAGCTCTCATGGACTTGGCCAGGAAACCCTGGATCAGGTGTGATGAATGAGCTGGGGCGTTGTCATGATGCAGCTGCCAGTTGCGTGCGTCCCACAGCTCCAGTCTCTTGTGCCGAACTGCATCATGAGGATGGAGGAGGACTTCTTGGCAGTACTCCTTATTGACAGTTTGGCCTAGTGGTGCATACTCATGATGCACAACACCCCGGTAATACAAAAAAAAAAAAACGGTCAGTATCACCTTCACATTGCTCCGAACCTGTTGTGCTTTTTTGGGCCTTGGTGATGTTGGATGCTTCCATTATGACGCCTGGACCTTGGTTTCCGGGTCATATCCATACACCCATGACTCGTCACCAGTGATCACAGTCTTCAGGAACTCAGGATCCCTCTTGGTGCACTCCAGCATGTCCTGCATGACCTCAGGGCAGAGTTTTTGCTGCTCCAGCGGAAGCAGCTTGGGCACAAATTTTGCTGCCACTCTTCGCATGCCCAAATCCTCAGTTAAAATTGTGTTTGCGGAACCTCTGCTGGTCCCAACCTCATCAGCAACTTCCCGGATGTTCAAATGATGGTCCTCCATGATCAGTGTCCACACTTTTTCAATGACATCAGCATTTCGGCTTGTTGACGGTCTCCCGGAACACTGGTCACTGTCCGCCGACATACGACCTTCTTTAAAGAGGTTGAACCACTCTTCAATTTGAGTGACCCCCATTGCATCATTGCCGAAATTCTGCTGAATTTTGCGAATTGTTTCCACTTGAGTATCCCCAAGTTTCTGACAAAACTTGATGCAGTGTCGCTGCTCCAAGTGATCTGTCATCTTGAATGAAACGGGAATGTGATGAACACATGTTACACTACTTCGCTATCTGGCAGCCACAGACGCATCCGGAGGGGTTGCGAGTAAGCAAGAAATCACGTATGCGCATGAAAGTCCCTTTGCCACTACACTCAGTTTCCCCACCCCTCTGGCCATTACTTGCAGTGGCAAAAAATGAAGTTGGATACTTTTTGGACAGCAGTGTATTTATTCCACAGCCCTTCTACCAATACTCTACGTAGAATACTATACATAATTCCAGCATCAAAATTAAAACCTAGGAGATTACTAACCCTGAGGGGCACACAGTAGCATAGTTGGTTGAGGCACTATACTTTTCTTTCATTCATTCATTCATTCATTCATTCATTTACATTCCATGGATCCTAACATGGCTGGAAGACCAGTGGATATAGAAATTGTCAATGACAACAAGACAGATCACATCAGTTACATAAATACAAATTAATTTATGTAATCCATCAAAATTACACATGTTATTTGAGACAAATCACTGTGCTACAACCTAGGAGCCACGGGTTAGATTCATGTAGAGGTCCTAGGTTTCCATTGACCTAATTCTTCCAGCCACACATGGCCGTGGTGTCGAGGCAGCATCTAACAGGAATGAGTACCAGGAATCTACCTGGGGTAAAAGGTGGCCAGTGCATAAGGCTGACATCCTCACTGCCATCTGTGAGTCAGTGGCATAGAAATGTGGGAATCTTGATGTCTCACAACACTGTATGCCTCCATCGCCTGTTACAGGGATAGCTTCACTTATTTGCTCCCCCTGAACTTGGATAACGTTTCATAAGATTCGAAGTATCATAGGGATGTTTTTGGTTTATTAAGAAAGAGACCTGTATCTTGATCATATAGAGGAAGGATTGTAATATGTACTATGTACTTTCAGCTGTGCTTCAGGAAGGGTGACATAATCACCATAACACAAAGAGAGGAAGGTGGTTGGTGGGAGGGAACTCTTGGTGATAAAACTGGATGGTTCCCCTCCAACTATGTCAAGGAATATAAAATTCAAGGTATGGACAGTTGTGTCGCATGATATCCTTTTTTGTTTCTGAGATTTAATTAGACATCTAAGTTTATTAATACCATCATGTACACAATAAAGTGGTTTTGCAATTTTATGTTTTAAAAAATTAGCATCATATTGTGCATGTGAAATTTCTTTATTTTATTCCTTCACCACATTAGGAAGTATGGACACAGCATACATTCTCCTTCCAACATGTTTCATTTCATTAAGTCATAATCAGATATTTTACTTTTTTACATTCACCTATATTCATNGTGTCTCCTATTCAGTGCGACAAATAACTTCCACGTACGTCTCGGATTCAGCGAATAAGTTATTGAACGCTCACGTTTACACCAGCGAGTACAATTATTATCACATCCAGTATCACCAAAAAACTCTTCGGAGCTGGACTATTATAACCTGGCTTCGGACGCAATAGAGGGCACTTTCACCCAGGGTTCGATTTCATGTGTTCTGTGCCTGTTGCTGCAGTTATTCATAGGCAACGATCTGTTGGTATTCGATGGACGACAGAACACCTTGTAGAAGTGTTTGGTTTCATCCGTTGTTACGCAACGGAACCACTTATCCTCTCATCTCTGGGGAAACGCGTTTGTTGTTTCGGCAATTTCTATGCAACGGCCCACTGTTATTGCGCTTCCATGGAAGTATACTTTCCAGTTTAATCCAGTGTTACGCAAATGAATCTCTTATTCTATGCAACTGTTCTAGCGTTACTATGGAAACGACTGCTGGATTCAGAACATGTGACATGTTTTTACCTGTTTTTACCTGTCACAGGTGTGACATCTATATAATAGGTACATAAGAAAGCGCGCGTATTCGAATGCAACGTTGTGTCAAAATTTCAAAGCAATCGGTGAAGAACTTTCCAAGATTTTCGTACAGGGACAAACGAACATTTACATTTTTATTTATATAGATATAGTTCTGTCATATATTTAATCATTAAAATTAAAATTAAATGTATAAGGGGCAGTCAAATGAAAATGGGTCACCATGCGTAACTCACGGCGCGCAAGTTGGTAACACTGGAATTCGCTTACGGTAAGAACATCTGGTGGGGACTCGGGAAAGCACAGTTACATCGTGCCCTTGCACACTAGTAGTTTGTTTATTGTGTTGGAAGTAAGGTCCGTGCTACATGTGGTCGTCCAACATCAGTAATGGAGGTGGGTAAAGAACAGCAAAGTGTAGTGCGCTTTTTGACTGCTGAAAGAGTAGGAGGACGAGAAATTCATCGCCGCATGTGTGTTGTTTATGGCAAACACAGCATGTCATGTTTGCATGTGCTAGAATGGCATAAGAGATTCCAGGAGGGATGTGTGTCACTGCAAGATGATGCTCGCCCAGGACAGGCTAATCATGTCATCACTTCTGATGTTATTGCTGCCAGGCAAACCGACAGATCACTGTGGAAGAACTTAGTCTTTAGATGGGAATAAGTCACGGTTCCGTACACGCCATTGTGACAGAACACCTGCTGTACCACAAAATCTCCGCGCAGTGGATTCTACATCAACTCACAGAGGAACACAAGGCTCAGAGAATGGCTTCATCACTGGTTCACTTGCAATGATACCACGAGGAAGAGTATGCTTTTCTGTCCCTTATTGCCACTGGGGATGAAACTTGGTGCCACTATTTTGAGCCCGAGAGCAAACGGCAGAGCCAACAGTTGAAACACGTGAATTCTCCCCCACCAAAAAAGTCCAAAGCCCTACACACAAGTTCTGGTAAAGTGATGATGATGTTCTTCTTCGACTGCAAGGACCCTCTACTTGTCGAATTTCTCAAGCATGGGGCCACAATCAGTGCACAGTGCTATGAAGAAACTTTGCAGAAACTGAGACGTGCCATAAAGTCAAAATGCCCTGGAATGCTATCGAACAGCATTATCCTTCATGATAATGCGCGCCACTGCCAACTCTGTGAGGAATACGCTACAGAGATTTGGTTGGGAAGTTCTTCAACATCCCCACTACAGCCCAGATCTCTCCCCATGTGATTTTCACATTTTTGGAGACCTGAAGAGAGACATTCATGGACATCGATTTGCGTCGGATGAAGACGTGTGTGGCTGGGTAAAGATGTGGTTCCATAGACAGCCCACAAGCTTTTTCAAGGATGGGATTGACTGTCTTATCTCGCAGTGAGATAAATAGTATATTAACAGTTTTGGAGATTACTTTTGACGTAAGAAATGTTCTTTAATATTGTGATGTGGATGGCGCAATGGGAAGTGGGGGTCATGTGAACTCTGCGTTTCCTTGAGTGACGTCACATACCCCTACTCCTTCCACCAACAAGCAATGCGCGGTGGGCGCACCTCTCCCCCAGGTTGATGTGGCAGAGTGGCGGCTGTGTTGTTACCAAGGGATACCAACGGTTGCTATGCAGCAATAAACAACTGTCGCTAGTGTTGCCAGCAACACCTGTAAACACGGCGACTAGGCAACAAGGAAGCGAGGCGTTTTCCCGTTGACTAGCTGAGGGTTTGTAAGAGAACTACACTGCCTAAGGAGTCAGTTGAAATATAGCAGCAGTCTCGGGAAGAAGACCCGAATGCGTGGTTGGAATATCTTATGTGATAATTTGTGATACTGCCGAGGGCAGTAATTGGGCCAAGAGGAAATGAAGACCGGCCACAAAGAACTACTAGCTAAACTGGAGGATGACAGACAGGCCAACATGAAAGCATGGTGAGAAGAGATGGCCGCCATGAGAGACAAAGGGGCGAATGCCAACCACAAAGAGACGATAGCCTGTCAAGGGATGGAGGCACGTCGAGATGAGAGAAAACCGACCTCGCTGGACAGGAGACATGAGGCGGCAGAACAACGAGAGCTACCCGTAGAAGACGCTGAAGTAATGCCGGTTGGAGAACCGAAGAAGAAGAGGCATAGGGACCGAAAACTGGCCACGGAGCACCGAAGGATTTGACATGGAAAAATTGTGGACCCTGAAGAAATTGGCCGCCACCCACAGAAGGACAATACGCCGTGTGAAAGTGGCATGGAAAACACCAATAGACAAGAGGATGTCCCATCGCACAACAGTGGCACGACACAAGAAAGACATCTGCAGGCCGAACACCACCCACTGTGCGAAAGTGACACAGCGCAAGAGACACAGGTTTCAAAGCAGTCAAGAAGGGCCACAGGTTGAACAGGGACAGCAGAAGAATTGGACCAGAAACAATTCTACAAGGGGGAACCCAGAAATGATGGATTCCCAGATGGAGACAACTGATGCGTCAGGAAGGCACCAAGGAAACCAGGAATCACGACTCCAAAGACCAGCTACGGCTTTGAAGCAAGTGGGAATTCAGCAAGGCCCTCAGGAGGGTAAAGGGATTGGAAATCGCAAAGCAAATTTTCACATCTCCTGTCCCATTACAGAGAAGTAAAAACTGGACACTGGAGGGGTCGACCCCCNAAAATTAGGTAAGTTACAGCCCCCCCCCCAAAAAAAGAAGAAGAAGAAGAAGAACAAGAAGAAGAAGAAAGGAAACGGCCCGCATGGGAGGAACCAGTAGTAGAAACACTGGCCTCCCTAGCAAGAATGAATGAAGATTGAATGAGCGAAGAATGAATGTGAGGCAACAGAATCGACAAATTCTGGACTACGGGAGTGCTCGGGACAAGCACCACTGAAGAGAGGGATGGATGCGGTAGAATGAACAGCGCAAAAAGATGCCAGCAGAACACCGCGGAAATGGATGATAGGAAGAACCTTTAGGCTGTTTGGCGACGAACAACCTTTAGAAGGGAGCAATGTCACATGTTTGGAATCCAGAAATGTTACTTCCATGGAATCGCTAGAACAGACCGTTGCATAAGAAGTAACAATAGTGGTATTGTAATTCTATTGTAATTCTAACAGTGAGCCGTTGCGTAGAGAATGCCAAATCTCCATGGAGATGAACAACCAAGACCCGTTACGCCACAGCGGACAGTAGAAACGAAACCGTGAGGAATGGTGTCTGGTATCCAGTCCGCAGAACACCTATATAAGCCGAGAGCTACAGAGAGTATTGGAATATTAGAGTATTAGAGAACTGAGAATTGAGTACTGAGAACGAGACAATCTTAGAATAGCCGCCGGCAGAGATACTTGAGATCCAACCACGGCCAAGGATAGTTGAGACGTCGCATTGAAGTATTGGGCCAGAAGTCAAGTGACACTGCAAACGATAATAATTGTAAGGTGTGTAACTGTGAGTGTCCAATAACAATTTGCTAAATCCAAGACCCACGTAAAGTTATTTGTCACGTGACATATCCAATACGTGACAATATGTTGGTACCACATACATGATATTCAAAGGCTAGGCTGTTGGCTGTGTATGTTGCAACCAATGCTTATGTAACAAGACTCACATTCTTATAAGTTATATCTATCCTGTGTGAGATTTCAGGTTCTCATGGTAGTTGCTATAAAGATACTTGTCTTCTGGAATGTCACCATGCAGTTTGTTATTTCATCCTATTGATGAGTTAACTGCTTTAAAATAAGTGGCTTCCAGCACATTAACATTTCATAATCATTCATTCTCTCTGTAAAACGTGTAAGAAAAGGGTGGAATGCAATGCATCACACTCTCTCAGACACCGTGTTTGTAATATTTCATACGAAGTTGATGACTGTTGTGTTTTTTTATTGTTCTTTTTCAGAAACAAGTCCCTTGGCTGGTAAGACCTCACCTACAAAGTTGCCTCCAGAGCTTGCAGCTCAGCAAAAGGTTTATCGAAATTTGGTCCTGAAAGATCTCATAGATTCTGAAAAAGCCCACGTTGCTGAACTTCAAGGATTATTGAAGAATTTTCTTCATCCATTGGAGAAATCAGAAATGTGAGTGCTAATTTTATACACCAAAAAAATGCTCTCTTAGGTGTGTGTAATCTATGGACGTTTTAACTGAAAATAAAGTATGAGCACCAGACTTCTGATTCTTAATAATGCAATATAAGAATTTTATTGAATTGTAGAAATGTAATTTATTATACATTCTTTATTGTATGTTCCACTCACCTCAATTTAGGACCAAGATGAAGAGTTGTGGAGCTATACAGTCCCACTCCCACTCCCAGCTATACACTTCCACTCCCCCATGTCTTCATGGAATAGTGCTTAATCAGTTAAGCACAGGGACAACTTCAGTTTACTTATTTTATGTTCATCACATAATGACATTACTAGTACGGAAATAATGAAATTAGATATGTTTAAGATGTCTGGAATATTTCAACTGTGGATTTTGTTGTATTTATGCTATATATACTTTTTTTTTGCAATACATTTCTGTGTTGACATATAGCAAAAAAGTAAACATATCCCTGTAACAGGCTGTGGATGCCCATAGGGTTGTGAGATATTGAGGCTCCCACGTTTTCTAGACAATTGGCTCACAGATGGCAGTGAGGTTGTCACCTGCCCTTTATCCCCCACGAATATTCCTGGTCCTCATTTCTGTTAGAGGCTGAGTCGACCCCAGGTCCATAGTGCAGCTGGAAGGATTAGGTAAATTGAAAAAATCTACTTCATTGGGATTTGATCCTGCGACCTTCCGTCTTGTAGTATAGTGCCTCAACCAACTACGCTACTGCATGCCTCCGCACTGACATATATAGTGTACATATTTTGGACCAGACTACTGTTGTGCCCGGATAGGGGGCATTGATTGTACTCACCCCCTATCGGACGTCCGTGGATATCTCTTAACCTATCTGTTGAAATTATGCTTGCACTCGGGGGATCCACAAATAACTCAAGTACTCACCAACAACAATAAAGTAATATATAATGAAATAAACATCATTACAACAAACAACTTGTCAATACACACAACCTTCGATTAAACCCTTGCTTTTAAATTCCTACATTTAACTGTCCATAATACGCTGAACCTACATGACACAAACCAACACTTTTACTTGTAACTTCAAACTCAGTACATGGATGACATGCTTCTACTATTCAAACTCTTCATAAAACCAGCAATTATTCTCATTACTTGAATTCTTGTCCACTACTGCTACATGGTTTCTGCCATTACCCGGAGTCCAGTTACTTTCCACAAAAAAGAACCAGCAAAGTCAATCCTAGAAATGTGACAGCCAAAATCATTTGCCTTTTCATGCAAGATTCTATGATTTTATATGTAACAATTGCATAAATGTTGACGAACAAAACATTCAAATGCACGAGCACTTTCAAATTTCTTTAAATTACCAAACTCACATGATTAGCATTATCTACAACCTCAAACCAAAATACCAGGATAAATACAAATGGTTACCATCCAAACTTAATTACTAAACCAGATGCTGTTATCTAAACCATCACTCAGTAATTCAGAATTACTCGGTTACACTCCAAAGTTTATGCACTAAAACAGTTTAACCAAAATCATTGAACGAGAATCATATATTGACAATCATCAGTGATCCGAACACAGGCAAGTACTCACGCTCACAAAAGAGGAGGACGTCAGACTCCATCGCGTCTCCTTCCTACCACGCGACTGTTCCGAGCGACTCTTAAAATCAGAGTGTTCGCGGCTCCTCCTGTCTGAACCCCTCAGCATTCAACATCACGAAAAGCTGCTCGCGCAAAACCCATAAAGTCAGCAAACTGTGCGGTGGCGAGACTTGCCTCGTGTCATCTCTTAATTTGTCAGCAATTTGTATAGACTGTACAACTGACACCGGATGGCTAAAGAATGTACGGCATCTCAACTCTGACTTCCGGCGGGTTTACAACTTGTGGTTCACCCGACATATTTAAATTTATAAAACTTATAATTATTTTGTAATCAATAACACGTAAATTTGACCCCTTGTTAGGTTAAAGCATACCCATTAATAACCTGGGGCACAACACTACCAAAAATTATTTGGTTTAGAGTTCATGGTGGACATGGTCAATGTCATAAAATTTTATATGAGGCGTAAAATCGTAACATTCAATTTTGCCAAGTTAGAAGTGCAGTACACTGCAGGGAAAATTTCTGCATCTTGTTTGATAAAAAATGTTTATTAGTGTAATTGAAATATGTAGAGCTAAGTATGCTAATAAGATCTAAAGTTTGTGATGATGGTCTATTGCTACAAGTATTGTGTTTTTGGACATTATCCATCATCTTGTCTATTTTCTAAAAACCATCGTGTTTCTTTTTAAAAACACAACGTTTTGGAGACTGGATTCTGGCTAGCTCTATCTATTATACCCAACTAAGTAGGTTTTACCTGAGGACAGGGACAGAATCGAGTCTCCAAAATGTTATGTTTTAAAAAGAAACAGGATGGTTTTAGAAAATAGACAAGACGATGGATAATGTCCAGATACATAATGCTTGTAAGTATGCTAAGGTAGTTTATATCTCAAGTGGCTCTTTTCTGGTTTTTTGCCGAGAAGATGTTGAGTTTCTTTGGGGTATGGGGCGCAAAACATCAATAGAAATTAATTTTTATCTTTTAGTCATATAAGTGAATTAATTTTTCCATGGTTATTTCTGAAAGCAGAACAGTCTTCTCTTTTTTGTGTTCATTTTCTTGCACATGAATTGTTTGTGCAGGTTAGTCCTTTCAAATCGAGCATTCCATTATCTTCACCATCCGTGATTCTCCAGCACAAGTTTAATTTGCCATATGGCCACTTCCTACCAGCAGTGCTAGGTATCCATTGTGGATCAACATTGACGCTTTGTTACGCTGGCTTATTTAAGTATTTTTGTATAGTATTGAGTATGCCAAGGACCCTGAGAGCTATACCAGCGGTAGCGTAGGTACTGGCAGGGCCTCCATTGCTGGACAGGTCAAAGGGTAGGCATCAGACGAAGAGAGACACCAAAAACCAAAAACAGATGCCAGAAGCAGCGTCATCAGCAGCGACTTGAAGCACAGAGCAAATGATGCTCGAGATGGTTCAAGTTCGTATAGCAACAGACGTGACCAGAGTGGTTTGAACGGCTGTTGTACTGCGATGTGGAAAGCAAATGGAAAAACTACCACATTATCACTTTTCCTGGATAGTCTCTTTCCAAAAACAGAGATACCATGTATGTGAGAGAGGGGCAGATAGGAGTGACCAGAAGACGAGGAAGAAGACGTAAGAAGATGCTGGATGATCTTGGGGACAGAAGAGGATATTTTTATTTGAAGGAGAAAGCTCTAGATCACATTAAGTGGAGGAACTGGTTTGGAAGAGACTGTGGACCTGTCATCTGACAGATTGCTGATGAATGAATATATTGACCACCTGTGATTCAGAGAATTCCCTGGTCCGTTGGGTGCCAGTCTTGGGAAGTGTGACTTATATATCTGTTGTACAGTACATTACATATATGGTTAAGAAAGAAAATATCAAATTTAACTGCACTGCCCTTTCTCTTCCCTCATGCAGGTGCAATTGCAGTAGAGGCTATTTGAATTTGTCATTCCTTTATAATGTATATGTTCAAAGCCTCTCACCCATTAGTCTGCTGTGTTGTCTAGGAAGACCTACACAAGAACTGAAGTGAAAAAATGCTGTTTTGATTTGTATTGAATATCTCTAAAGTTTCTGACATCCAGCCAACAGATTCTTGTAAGTGGTACATGCCCTTTCCCATTCATGTTAGATAATGGGAACTTTGCTGTAACATCATATTAAATGGAACACATATTCTGGATCTCTGTAGGTTTTTGTAAGACAAAGGGACATTTAAGAATATTATATGTATCATTTTTTCTTGTGTGTTTTGTCAGTTTGACGAAAGAAGCGTACCGTCAGTTGGTGGGCAACATCAACAATGTTGTGGAGACTCATCAGCAGTTGCTCTCCACCTTGGAAGAGTGCAACCAGCGGCCTGTTTTGGAGCAGCGTGTGGGGAAAGTGTTTCTCACTTCTGCCCCTCATATCAAGCAGGTCCACCAAGCTTATTGCTCCTCACATCCTAAGGCAGTCTGTATTCTTGATAAATATAAGTAAGTACATTTAAGACACAGTTCCATAATTAGTACTTCAAGCATGAAAGTGTGGCATCCAGTAAGATCTGAGTAAGACGTCACCCAACAACAATATCAAAGACTACCTTGTGGTACAGAAGTATTAATATGTTTCTTTTGGTCATAAAATTGTGCCGATGCCATGTAATTATGTTTGAGAATGGGTTTTTTATGTAACATTAGAATTATGTGATTGTGGTTAATATTAAGATATGTAGATTGGATTGTATACCACGATTTATCTTGTTTCATAATAGAAATCTTACATCAAAACCCTACAAATAGATGGGTTTTGTGATGTTTGCTGCTGCTGTTCTAGAGCTTCAGTTGGAGTTCTTCTTTTCAGGACAGAACTCAATGAATTTATGGAATCGCAGGGTGCTGCAAGTCCTGGTCTTCTTGTTCTCACAACAGGCCTGAGTAAACCATTTCGTCGTCTTGAGAAATATGCAGGAATGCTTCAGGAGCTGGAACGACATGTTGAGGAGAATCACCCTGACCGTGGTGATACTCAGCGATCAGTCAGTGTGTACAAAGATATAGCAGTGAGTGTTAATTTTTGCATTCAGTCAGAGCTCAGTTCATCACCAAAAATCTAACTGTCTCTGGGACAGTATGTCTAATCACCATGTTCCCAGGTTTATGAGAGGTGGTGTAATGCAAGGTATCTGGTCATACCACAAGTCTTATAATTTTTAATGTTTCAGAAAAGAATTTAAAATCGTCTTTTACTTTGAATATGTCCATCTTCTATGTGCAACAATGCACATACTGCTTTACCAAGTGCAGACTGTTTTTATTGACCTGCACTAAATTTAGTCAGGCCTTTTAGGTGTATGGATACTTTGCATCATTTTAAAGCTGTAAGTGAACTTTCTTGTATCATCCAAATATTTTGAGAGATTTTGTTAAAACTTGAGTTATATGTGGTGTGTTCAAAAAGTATCGAACCTTTGTTCAGCAGAAATACATTTATTGATTTGGAGGCACAAAACCCTAATCCCCTTCAAAGTAGTCTCCTTGGTAATGCACACACTTCTCCCAGCGCTTCCGCCATTGTTGGAAACACTTCTGGAATGTGTCTTTTGGATGGTGATCAGCCAGGCCATCGCATTCTGCATGATGTCTTCTCTTGACTCAAAGTGGGTTCCTTTCAGTGGCATTTTCAGCTTGGGAAATAGCCAAAAGTCACACGTAGTCATGTTGGGGGAGTAGGGAGCCTGACGAACCACAGGAATGTTGTTTTTGGCGACGAAAGTCTGAATCAGATGCGCAGAATGGGCGGGTGTGTTATCATGATGGAGCTGCCAAGTTTTTGCTGCCCACAGATCCGGTCGTTAGCGCCGCACAGCATCACGAAGGCGACGAAGGACCTCCTGGTAGTATTCCTTTGTGATGGTTTGGCCTTGTGGTGCTTACTCATGATGCACAACCCCACGGGAGTCGAAGAAAACGGCCAACATGACCTTGACATTGCTGTGGACCTGCCGTGCTTTTTTTGGCCTTGGGGATGTCGGATGTTTCCACCCTTGATGACTGCATCTTGGTTTCCGGGTCGTACCCATAAACCGACAACTCCGCCTGTGATCACGGTGTTCAGAAAGTTGGGGTTACTGTTTGCATTGTCCAGCATGTCCTGTGCGATTTCCAGATGGCGTTGCTTCTGCTCCATTGTTAGCAGTTTCAGTACGAATTTCGCGGACACTCTCCTCATGCCCAAATCCTCGGTCAAATTGAATGTACCGATCCGATGCTTACCCCTATCTCGTTCGCAAGTTCTTGGACTGTGATACGATGGTCCTCCATGACCAAAGTCCACACTTGCTCAATAACATTCTCATTTCGGCTTGTTGAGTGTCTGCCTGAACGCGGTTCGCTGTCCACTTACGTGCGGCCATCTATGAAGCGGTTGTACCACTCCTTTATCCGTGGGTTGTTCATGGCATCGTCCCCGAAAGCCTGTTGAATCTTGTGAATGGTTTCCACTTGGGTATCGCCAAGCTTTTGGCAAAATTAGATGCAATATCGCTGTTCATGTTGTTCTGTCATTTTACACCTTACTGGAATCCGACGAGTGCTCACTACACGTCCTCACTCATAGGCCGACTGCTAGCGACTGACGCTTTCTGCAGGCGGTCAAAAATTCACGACTGCACATGAATGTCCCCTCCACATCTCCACTGAAGGGAGCCTCCCGCGCTTCATTGGTTTCCGGGGGGAAAAAAGAAGGTTTGGTACTTTTTGAACACACCACGTATTAGTATTTATGCTAGTTTGACCAACTTTAATTTACATTCATTTTAATCCTCTGCACACCATGGCATGGGTAAGTTAACTTGGCTTGGTGTATTTGTATTCAAACTCTCATTGCCAAACAGATCAGTTGAATGTTAATCACTTAGACAGTGTATCAAGCGTGTATATTGAAGTTCAGGAGAAGTAATAGGCTCTTGCTCTCTATGACTGTGTTCATTTGAGTGTGATCTGTTAAAGTATTGAGGGTTTTTCTATGCAACTGCATTTATCCCCTAGCAGCCTTGGCATTTCTAGCAGGTGATTTTGTGGTGGGGCTTTGATATGACATGGACTGCATAGAAAACAACACCTCTGACAAATCTTCATTGCCACAGGAATGTCTTTGCTGAGCCATTATCTGGCAACAAAAGGAAGGATAAAGTTTACTGAGCCTGTCCCTATGAAAGGAAGGATACACATACAGACATACAGACTGATGGGAAGGATTTATGAAGTACGTCGTTGAGATGGGCTCAGGTTCCATGAAATGCATACATAGTTTTATAAAGATTTGTTCAGGCATTCAAAAGTTAATGGGAGGGGATTCACAGACACACAGATAGCATGGAGATCACATAAGCCTACTTTAGGAAAGTAGGCTAAAATTTAAGTGACATTTATCCTTGAACAATATTTGTTATTTTTATTTATTTATGTAATTATTTGTATTGCAATGTTCATATGCATTCACACTGTAATATCTGTTCTTGAAAGACTGTTTATATCATGTTATCATATCTGTTAAGAAATAGATGTTCCACCAGCAGACTTATTTTCCATTAACTCTTGTATTTTTCTCATCACTCTGTATATTAACTGAGAAATTAAATTGTATCCATGTATTGCAATTTCTGCTCACAATCGCCCACAATCCATTCTCCAATTTAGTGAAAGAGTTAAGGGATGACTGGATTAATATTGATTTTTACAGTCTTCATGCTCTGCCACACGTCGTCAGAAGGAACTGGAGCTGGAAGTGCTGACCGGTGGTGTCCGAGGTTGGGAGGGAGAAGACTTATCATGCCTTGGAGAAATTCTGCATATGGGCTCTGTAGCTGTTTGTCCAGACCATAGGGATCGTTACTTGGTCCTTTTCCCCTCAACTTTACTTATGCTCAGTGTTAGTCAACGTATGAGTGCCTTCATATATGAGGTTAGTTTTCTTACTAAATATTATCTTAAATTTAAGGATACAGAGAATGTACAATATGTAACATGTATGAGATACTCCTCTTTCATCTCTGTGGTGTTTGTTATTTTGTGTAAAGTAGAAATTCTGGTTATTAATGTGATTGATGTTAAAAGGATATTCACCAGACACCCATTTATTTTTATTACTTCATTTGAATACTGAAGACAGCAAAGCAGTTAACTTGAAATCCTCATAAGCTGTGAAGCTGATATCAAATAAGCATTGGTTCCCACTGTGATGATCAGGAACTGACTATAGTAAAGGTCTATGAGTATCTGTAGTAAGGCAGCTACAAGTTATTTATACAAGATTTGTAGGTTGGAACATGATTGATGAAGGTTATTGTAGAGCTCAGATAAATTGTGTCTTATGAGAAAAAACTGGGATTTCATGTACTAACTTCCTGTAATGCTATAGTTAGCAGTCTGAGTAATGCTTTTGCTTAAACAAGATGTGTAGTTACATAATATTATTTTGAAGAAATTAGCGTTATTTTTATGTATGCTTTATTTTAATGATACTGGCAGTATCTCAGACTACATGAAATCAAATGGTAGAATGATAAATGAGTAATGATGGACAAGATGTGGGAGGAAGTGATAACAGCATATTTTGAGGTACTATCCTGGCATTTTCTTGGAAGGACTAAGAAACGGCACAGTCATCTAGTCTCTGGGTCAAGATTTATAATTGGGACCTCTTAAGTTCAGTGCAGGAATGCTACTGTCTCAACTGTGACACTCAATAAAAAGAAAATAATAAAGATTATGGGTTCACAAGAAGCAAGGTTGGTAAGTACATAGAGGGGCTATGAAATAACCAGCTAATGCTCTAAAATCTGTTATTCAACTAATCATACAATGGAAATGTTATCACCAGGGCCCGGATTTTGATGACCTGAAAATATTTAAAAAATGACCAAAAAATCCAGAAAAATGACGTAAAATATGACCCAAAAATGTAATATGCAGGGCCCGGATTTTGATGACCTGAAAATATTAAAAAAAATGACCGAAAAAATCCAGAAAAATTACCTAAAGGAGAAAAGAAAGAACACTTCACTTCCATGT
Organism: Cryptotermes secundus; assembly: GCF_002891405.2. Taxonomy (NCBI): domain Eukaryota; kingdom Metazoa; phylum Arthropoda; class Insecta; order Blattodea; family Kalotermitidae; genus Cryptotermes; species Cryptotermes secundus. The sequence continues at coordinate 809,427 of NW_019742447.1, read as the reverse complement.
TATTCACATTTCAGAAAACATATGAAGAAAAATTCCCAAAAATGGCCAAAATGACAAGAAATACCCTTAAAAGTAAAAAAAAAATTACCCCAAAAATGAAAAAATGACCTTAAAACTAAAAATGTCAAAAAATGACAAAATTTACCTATAAAATTTACATTTCTGTAACCAGCAGCTTATAGCCGAGATATATATACAGGGTGTTTCACGACTTTAGGGCATAACTGCAGGAGGTGATTTCCTAGGTCTTTGTGATCAAAAAAGTTCATATAAACATGTGTCCAAATTTTGACGGTTACAGAGTTATGACTGTTTTAACACATTGTGGACCGGAGGGGCCATATGGCCCTCTGCGTTTCCAAGCGTTGCGGACTGGTCGGGCCATATGGCCCTCTACGGTCACGTTATGTTGCAAAACGCTATATATCGCTGTGTGGCTTCGTTGAATCGTAACTACTGTGTAGATGACCTCGGGAATGATTGCTGCCTTATCTAGTAACTCGACCAGAGTCATTTCCTGTCACAACCTAAACAAAATTGGCTTTGTTCTAATCCAAGCTTGCACGCATGAACCACGCAGCTACCAGTTCAACATGGCCAGAGACGAAAGCAGTTGCGATCTCTTGGAGGACAGGAAATATTAGATATGTTCTACGATGAGCTATCAGATTTGCCAAGTGCTTCATCTTCTGATAGCGAGGCTATTATCAGTGACAGTGACAGGGGCCACAGGGCTGCCCAAAATGTGTCAAGTGAAAGTGAGAGCTCCGTTGAAAGTGCGAGTGTCTAGACAGCTACATGGGATAAAGTGGTCTGCCATCTCACTAATCGCCAAAGGGTTGAAACAGAAACGCACACAACAGAGCACCACACACAAACCACTTAACTCAGACTGACGCCAGCTCACTAACAGTCGTGGGAGACCCACAGCTAACACCACCTAGCAGCACAACTCGTAACTACAAAGCATGCGCGCGCAACAGGTCATTACCGGTTATTTTTGGGTCCCCCCTCGTACCTTAGTAAAAAGAAAATCCAGTTTATATGTCTACTGTATTGTCTGAGAATGCAGCATTTTATAAGAGTGATAAAAAGAGAGAAAAGATAAAAGATAATAGAGTGTGTTTCTGCTGCAAGTTGTTATTAGTTGTAAGATGATTCCCATATTAGTAAGACTAAAATAGATTTTCTTTTGACCATGTAAGTAGAAATCATTTTATATCATTCCATGTTTAATTTAATGACATGCATGTCTCATTATGCTTAGAATCCATAGTGTGAGATGACAGCTAGCAAAATTTTATAATATTGTCACGTGGTGGGTGTATGTGATGCGCAACAAATAACTTCACACCGTTTTGAATCTAGCAAACTTATTGCACATTCGCTCTTACCCTTATACAATTCACAATTTCACAATTACTGCCATCTGCAGTAGTCACTTCCTGGGTTCAGGTGTCTTGAATCCATTCACTCGATACAACTTAACAACAACTTGGGGCTGCTGGACTTCACCTCATCTCTTCGAAGGCTGGAAACCGACTTCTAATGCTCAACTAACTCTGGCGAATCCGAGACTGCAACTGCACTCGGCGACTGCTCACTTTCACTGAACTGCTTAGGTATTCCAGTTTCTCTTGTAAACCCTCAGCCAGACAGCGGAAAACGCACCTCGCTTCCGTGTTGCATAATCACTGTGTTTACTGATTGCCTAGCAACAGTTGCTGAATGGACTCACCTGTTGCATGACGTCACAGCCTAGTGGGAAGGGGTGTTTACCGAGCATTGCGTAGTGATGGAAGGAGTGGGGGTACGTGACATCATTCATGGAAACGCAGAGTTCATGTGACCCATACTTCCTGTTGTGCCATCTACATTACAATATCTTTGACTTTCTGTCTCTTGATGTTTATTCATATGCCTGGCATTCTTTGTCATTTCATTTCATCTTTTAACAACAGATTAATTGCAGGTCTTTAGGTTAATATATGTACTAAACAAATATTTAAAATCCTTTCAGCTCCAGATTGTTTGAAACTGTATAAAGCAAATTATGCTTCAGAAAGTATCTGTGCATGTATGTACTCTTACTTGCACAATGTATGTATGCAAAAATATTCTTTTGTTAGGAAAATTATATGTTTCCATGTAGGTCTTATTATGCTAACCCAGGGCTGAATGGAAATACAGTGGAACCTTGCTTAACAAGCACCTCTCATAATGAGTAATTCGCATAATGAGCAAAACAAATTGTAAAAAAAATGACTCGCTTAACAAGCGACATTTCCCATAACGAGTGATGAGAGGGGAAGTCCTGGATTGTGCGCTTGCTACATCAGTCTGTGTTTAGCGCTTGTTCCGCTAGCATCTTAGTGTCGCTTGTGATCACACATTTTTCCAAACTTGTGTTCAGACATGTTATTTGTGATTTTTTCTTGTACAAATTAATAACCCTTGCAAAAATGTCCCCGAAGAAAAAGCCGCAAAAGACAGCCATAAGAGAATAAAAATAACCGTAGAAATGAAACGTAAAATCATTGAAAAGCGAGAACGAGGTGTGAGCGTGGCTGATCTAGCATGCACATACAATCGGTCTACATCAACGATTTGCACGATTTGGAGTTGCATTGTGTTTCACAGCAAGAAGTTGTGGAGGAGAGTTTGTCAGAGGAGGAGGAGGAGGTAACAGCAAAGCAACAATCTTCTGGCGCAATAAGAGAAATGCTGAGAGCATGGGAAACTGTTGCATTGTACATTGAGAAGCATCGCCCTAATAAGGCAGTGGCTGTGCGCGCTACAAATTTATATAATGATAATGCTGTGTCACATTTTCACCAAATTTTGAAGCGTCGGCAAAAACAAATGTCTCTAGACAGCTTTCTAGTAAAAAAGAATTTGATATGTATCATAAACAATAAACTAATTATTTCGATTTTTTTTTCTGCAAATCAAATTCGCATTCCAGGTTGGTTCATTCTGCATAGAAGAAAAGATGAAGATGATTCACGCTCCTTAACAATGTATATATAATATTCTTTGAATAAACGTTATACATAACGTTTTTTTAATATTTTTTCGGCATGGAACGCATTATCGTATTTTACATTAATTTATATGGAAAAAATTGTTTCACTTAACGAGTGTTTTGCGTTACGAGTAAGATTCTGGAACGAATTATGCTCGTTAAGCGAGGTTCCGCTGTACCAACACTATTAATCCCTTATCATACCACAGAAGATGAAAGTGTTAAATACTAATATGCTGCCAAAATATTTTTAGAGAAGTGTAAAATTTTAATGGTGTTTATGCTTCACTATCTTTCAGGGGAAATTACCATTAACAGGAATAAATGTCACAAAATTGGAAGATACAGAAGCTTATAAAAATGCATTTGAAATAACAGGTTAGTGTTTGATTTTCTCAGGGATTCTGTAATTTTTCAGTCATTTAATATATTTCTTGAAAACAGTTTATATACTTGGGGAAATCCAAAACCAACAGAAAATAAACACAACATTATTTAACTTGAAACATATCTGAGTTTGAAGTGTTTGCTTATATTTATCCAATAAATAAGTGAACATGTATATTCACTGTCTTGCAAAAATCAAGTGCTGTTTTCTGTTATCATCAGGAGAGGAATTCAGAGGGTCTCATAATTAAGTTCATTATAGCATGTGCTAATCATGCTCTCAAAAATGGCTCATCATATTGATGGAATAATATAAAATGTTACCATCACATCCTGCAAATGTTTGCTTCAAATTAATATTACAGAAATGTTGAATGACGAAGAGGAGGAATTATGTACTTCTGAAATATTTCTCTTAGGCTTTAGTTAAAATAACGTCCATAATTGGTAGATGAGGCTCAAAAGTATCGTTTCCGATTAAATTTAATCAGAATCTGTGAATTGTACCTAGAAGTTTCTCCTTTCCTCTCCCAGGCCAGATTTGATTCTTTTGTGTATAGTGATGGTCCAAATTGTCCATCATGGATGAAGATTAAATATCTAACGGTAGCAGTTTTTAAAGGTAATGCAAATTTTTGGAGCCATAGCTGATTTTTGTCTTGTGTATATAAGGAACATTGACAGTATGCATTTTTTAAGGCTTAAATTCAAACAATGTTGACCATACAGTTTGTTGCAGGTAATTTGGAGTCCATTGTATTTGCACATAACTGTCAAAATCAGAGGACAGTAATGACATGAATTCATCGCATCAAATGGTGCTAGTGTTTCAGATGTAGTAGCACAGGTTATGTTTGTATTGTTAGTGTTATGGAGAACTTTGAACTTGTAGGGTGTCTTCAGGTGACAGAGACCATCCTGAGGTTCATGAAATAGAAGAAGCTGTATTATATCAGCTTTTCAGAGCATTAGGCTGGAAAGAAATACAAAGAAATTGAAGAGATTGACAAGGCTTGGGCTATAGGTATTAAGTATACAGGAAACCAAATAATGCAACAGTATTAACTGATATTTACAACGTGTTTCTAACTATGTACTGAATTATATGTAGAACTTTGTTGCTGAATGAACGTGACAAGATTTTTCTCTAATCTTACGTATATTTGTAGTTAGACTTGAAAGGATTCTGACGATGGTGTATACTGTACTTCTTTTGGCTTATTTTGGACTTCACCCATCGTCCGGTATAAAAAAGACAAAAAACCACAACGTTTCGGAGACTGGATCTGTCTCCGTCTTCAGGTGTATAGGGAAGGTTTAACCTACTCAGTTGGGCCCCTTAGAAAGAGCTAGTCTCAATCACTGGACAAACCTTGATCTGTAGAAACAACCTATGAACAACCGACAACCGGTTCCGTCAGTGGGAGGAAAGAATAAAATCGCAGTAAAAACATGATAAAAATTTATGCCAAACATGCACTTGTCAACAATGTAAAGAAACAGAAGTATGGGTTATATTCCATGAATTCAGTTAAAAACGAAAGTAAAAACTGGATAAAGCATGCCTTATCTGCATGGATAAAGAATCGTGCCAACATGGCAACTTCCGGGAATCAGACTAATCCCCGGGAGAAATTTTCCATAGTAAATCCACATTTCAACTTAGACATGGCATGTGCTGTTGAATCGGTGATTACAAAACTCCCACACATTTCAGGAATGGAATTCAGATGGAAGGTCAGGTCTATGTTGCAGAAGTCCAAGTCACCCACCTCCAACATAAGCAAGGAGGAGTTGAAAGCTGTGAAGTCCCTGAGGCTCAACAAAGATATCAGAATCCTGCCAGCAGACAAAGGCAACTGCACTGTAGTGCTAGACGAAATAAAATACAGGGACAAGATTAACACCCTGCTGAAATCTGGAGTTTATGAGTCCCTGGCAAAAGATCCGACAGCCAGTGTTGAGAGAAGAGTTCAGCAAATCCTCGCCCAATACAAAACTGTCCTTTCGGCCGAGGTAAAGCGAAAGCTTACCCCATACCACAGCAAGCCCCCACACCTATATGGTCTCCCCAAGATCCACAAACCAGGCATTCCACTGAGACCCATAGTGAGTTCAATTGGCTCCCCGTGCTACGCCTTGGCTGCCTTCCTACAAAAAATACTGAGCCCTTTGGCCGGCAGATCTGGTTCCTTCGTGAAGAATTCCGGACATTTCATAGAACTGTTAAAGTCTGTTAATCTCCGTAGACATGATATGCTCGCCAGTTTTGATGTGGTTAGTCTTTTCACCAACGTACCAGTCGACGAAGCCCTTCAGGTCATCAGAAGCAGGCTGAGTAACGATAACACGTTGGCAGAACGGTCTGTCCTGAAGGTGGAAGCCATCATGGAACTGCTGGATGTCTGCCTGAGGACCACCTACTTTCAAGGGGACGACGGATTCTACCAGCAGAAGGATGGCATGGCAATGGGTAGCTCCCTTTCTCCCGTTGTTAGCAACATCTACATGGAACATTTTGAACAACTGGCTATCGACTCAGCGCAGGACAAACCGTCGTTGTGGCTCCGATATGTGGACGACACATTTGTGATCTGGCCGCATGGTGCAGAGGGGATACAGAACTTCCTTACACACCTCAACAGTCTGAGACCGGCTATCCAGTTCACCATGGAAATAGAATCGGAGGGAACGATCCCCTTCTTGGATGTTTTGGTCATGAAGAAAGGGACGGCTCTGACCACGAAAGTTCACAGAAAACCCACCCACACTGGCAGATATCTTAATTTCAATTCCAATCACCCTCCGCATGTCAAAAGAGGAATTGTTCATAGCCTTCATGATAGAGCTACCACTATATGCCAAGACCGGCAAGACCGGGTGTTGGAGGTTAAAAGTTTGAAACGCGACCTTCAACTGAGTGGTTACTCTCAGGGCTTTATTGACTCGGTTATCAGGTCCAAGGGCGGTAGTCGTCAAAAGAAAAAAGAGGAAAAGCCTCTTGGCACGGTGTACATCCCGTATGTCAAGGGAATCTCTGAGAAGTTCAAGCGCATAGGGAACCAGTACAATATTAGAACCGTCTTCAAAACTAAACACACTTTACGATCTTCGCTCGTGAGAACGAAACCAAAAAGGGATCCTCAACACACGGCACAGTGCGTCTACAGCATTCCCTGTCAATGTGGCAGAAGCTACATTGGTGAAACAGGAAGACCACTGGCTGTTCGAATCCGTGAACACAAGCACAATCTTAAGCAGGGTCTTCTAGAGAAATCCAGGTTGGCTCAGCATGCATATGAAGAAGGTCACAGGGTCAGCTGGGATGAAGCTAGGATCTTGGAGATTGAAAGCAACAGTAGATACAGGAAATACAAAGAATCAGCTCATATGGCATGTTCATCCAATCCGATCAGCCAACCCAGTTTGGATATTTCTCCTATATGGATCCCCCTCATCAATGAAGAGGTTAATAAACCAAAAAATGTAATTTCATGAATATTAGTGGTTCCACTACTACTGCAAGTTTTTTTCCGGAGATTAGTCTGATTCCCGGAAGTCGCCATGGTGGCACGATTCTTTAACCATGCAGATAAGGCATGCTTTATCCAGTTTTTACTTTCGTTTTTAACTGAATTCATGGAATATAACCCATACTTCTGTTTCTTTACATTGTTGACAAGTGCATGTTTGGCATAAATTTTCTATCATGTTTTTACTGCGATTTTATTCTTTCCTCCCACTGACGGAACCGGTTGTCGGTTGTTCATAGGTTGTTTCTACAGATCAAGGTTTGTCCAGTGATTGAGACTAGCTCTTTCTAAGGGGCCCAACTGAGTAGGTTAAACCTTCCCTATACACCTGAAGACGGAGACAGATCCAGTCTCCGAAACGTTGTGGTTTTTTGTCTTTTTTATACCGGACGATGGGTGAAGTCCAAAATAAGCCAAAAGAAATATTTGTAGTTGTGGACTTAAATGTTAAAAAATATGCTCATTTGAAGATGTTATGGCATTGAAAGATTCACTTGCTTTTAATTACTGGTTTGTACTCATATATAGTGGTATTACCAGTGTTTAAAAAATTAATTACAAAGTTACATTTTGCAGGTGCCATGATTGAACGAATTATAGCAGTGTGTCAGACCAAAGATGACCAGCACACATGGGTGGAACATTTGAAACAACAGATTCGCACAGTGCGAAAGTCTTCCATGTCATCTCCATCTCCAGCCACTTCACCACCACCTGGCAAACCCCAGCCTCTACCTCCACCTCATGTAAGTCTTCCTCCAGCATCACCTTATTCTGAACTTACTGCTTTCTTTGCTGATCTGGTTCAGCGTGGTGTAATAACAAGAAAGGTTCTAAAAAGCTTATTATATGCACAGTTCAAAGAGGATGGAATTGATGTTAGTATTCTAGGGGTTAAAGTTCGCCGCAGTCATAAAGTTGAGTGTGTCATATTTCCAACTCGAGTGAGCATGGGAACCTACACTGTGAAACAGACTTGGCTTAAGTCATATGTAACAGAAGAAAAGTCTGATGATAATGATTCCAGTTCTGACACGGCCACAAACAGCTCCATTTCTCTGCAGGAAACAGAATCTTCAGACCGGAAGTCTGGACGTTTGGAGAGACAAAATGCTGTTGATTATGGTGGTGATGATAAGAGCTCTGTAAGCAGCTGTGCAAGCAGTCCATTTGGTTTCATACACTATTACAATTCAAAATGTGCCAGTAGTTCAGCAGGTATTGAGGGATTTGTGGATGGAAAAAATGCTGGACTTCTTGAACATGGTAGTGAAAATGTTTGCACCAAAATTAGTGAATTGCCTGGAAATAGTATTACTACACAGCAGGATTCAAAAGGCAGAAAATTTAGTTCCATGCTTAGTGTTAGCTGCAAACAGAAAGATGATAGAGCCCACCATAAAATAGCTACTCAGCAGTCCAATGAATCAAGTTTTGAAAGAACATCAGCACACAGATCATTCCCTCCTGTTGTCTGTGAGGACTTGACACAGCTAGATGAAGTTACTCTCAGAGAACCACCACAGACCAAAGGACCTCATCCACATGTCCGCCAAAGTCTTCCAGTATTTGGTCCTGATAGTTTCTGCCGGCCCAAGCCTGCACCATTGTGTGTACCAAGTTGTCATTTCACAAGTGAGAAGGATCTGTATACATCATGCCATGGAGTTTGTCTGAATCCTAAATCTCAGCTGTCACACTCTATGCCAGTTTTACCTCAGGAAGTATACTCACCAACCACTACACATTCTTCTAGTCTGAATATTCCAGCTAATGTGATACCTGTTCCCACTGCAGTCTTGGCAGAGTTATTGTACAGTCTGGAACCAATCGGTGACAGCTCCAGTTGTAAGGTAGTGCAGCAACAAGAGAGTGCTTCCAGTGACCATAGTGTTGACAGCATCCAGACAGTACGTGATCTTCCTACCAGTGTTTCAGCAAGTGACAGAGCTACAACGAAAGATTTAGATTTTTCCATGCCATGTTTGAAACCCTCAGAGTCCTCTCCCAGAAGAGCAGGGTCCAGTAGACGTCATAGTCCAGCAGTCTGTAGTCTTTTTAGCAGAGACAGACTTCATCATGGAATAGGAATTAAATCCCCAGCACACAGAAGATGTTACAGTTACCATTACATTAGTGTTTCAGAAAAGGACTATACAGATACAGGTAGATGCACCAATTCTAAACACTGCCGTTGCTGTGGTGAGGTTGCCTACAGTTCACGTTCTTCAGACTCTGGATTGGCTGATATAGCTGGCAATTCCACACTACCGTCACCTGACATGTCTGGTCTCATTCATGATCAGGATGCTGTAACATGCTGTCTGAAACCTACTGAAGGTCCAGAAAATTGTCTTGGTGGTGTTTCTACATCTGCATCTGCATTTGCTTTGTCAGTGACTCCTCGGGAGAGTGAAGAACTAGATGAACAAAATTATGAAGCCCAGTGCATATGCACATCACCTTTTGGTTCGACTCCTAGAACTTCTGCACAGGCATCCCTTACATCTGAAAAAATTTTTGTTGGATCGATGGATTCAGTGACTCCTTCTGTTACTTCAGCCAGTTTGGACCCTTCCCCATTGTCAGCTGCCCAGCCATGGAATACCAGAAATGAATTGGAGGAAACCCACCTGAACATGGGTGGGATCTATCGCTCTGGAATGTATGCTCATTGGTGGCTCAAGACTAAGATTCCTGCCTTGGCTGTGAGGTCTGAGGAGTCAGCACACAGACACAAGACACACAAACCTCCTCCACAAACAGGCAAGGCTTCTGTGTTGAAGCAATTTTGCAAAGCACTGATGGAATCCACAGTTGAAATAAATGTGAAGTTGTTCTCTTTAAAAAGTATGTCCTCTGGATGCACTTATTTGTTCAAAATTCACCTGAAGATGTTTTAGGCCTGTGATGCTGAATCCTTGTGAAGCGTTTGGAGAGGACTCTTCCTCTTTCATGAGCTTATGTAATGTAGAGAACTTGGGGACCTAGTATTTTTGCCTTCATACTCTTGTGTTGCAGGATAAAACTGGCTTAATATTTATTGCTGCTTTCTGTATCTGTATTTGTTAAAAGGAAAAAAAGTAATTTCATAAAAGTACAAGAATCTTATGTTTTATGCCAGATGCCAGACTTCTGTGAAAGTTTTTTTAACATACCTGTTACCAGTTGAAACTTTACAAGTTTTATTGCTGAATCTCATAAATTGGGAGTAAATGTGGAATCCATCAGCCTTGCAGTCTTACAGTGTTTGGAGTTTGCAATTAACATTTAGTTCTGCAAATGGCTTGATTTTAAAGTAAATATTCTGAGTTTGTTTGTGCAGCGATAACTTTTTGTATAGTGGTTACCACTTCATATAATGCTGAAAGTGGCTGGCTTATTTTGGTTAAAATAAGAATGACCTTGCCTGTTTCACAGTTCCTGCATAGATTTAGATCAGAGAACTACTTCCTTGTATAGTAAACTTCTTACTCATATCTCTGCATGTTTCACGTTTAACTACTGAGGTTCAAGAAGTAATATGTATATACTGTGTCACTTTGACAGAAAACAATTTTAGATTAGTTACACAGTAATGCTTGCCTGTATTGAGTTTAGTGGTGAAAAGATTACAGTTATCTCATTTATGACACTTATCAGACTCCAGAAACAAGAAGAGACAGTGTGTAGAAGATAAAGATAATGAGCCTAAGACAAACAGAAACAAAAATGTTTGTAATTTATGTAGAGTTGTAAATGAATTTAAGAAGGGATACCTATTTAACAAGTTGCCTCAAACAGAAACACATGACCTGAATTCAGGGGTTAAGAGGGAGAGTCAGTAAATGGGTCACAAATGGAAGCAGATCAGCTGTAATGGTTTTCAATGTATATCACTAGGTAGCAGCACAGTCCAACTTCATGACGGTCTAGATAGCATATGCGCATGCACATGTTCAAAGGCTGGTTTCAGTCATCAAAATGGTGACTGTGCTTAAGGGTTATACTACCAAAGAGCAGAATTCTCTTGTACGTTGTTGTGAGCAAAAGTACTCAATTTTATGGAACCCGAAGGTTCATTACTGTGTTCACAAGAGCCCTCCACTGGTCCCTATCCATCTCTCTAAGATCCACCAATATCCTATACGCATTCCTCGTCTCCCCCATTTGTGCTACATTACCTGCCCACCTCATCCTCCTTGATGTGATCATTCTAATTATACATGGAGAAGAGTACAAGTTATACAGCTCCTCATTATGCAGTTTTCTCCAACCTCCTGTAACTTCATCTCTCTTCGGTCCAAATATTCTCCTCAAACACCCTCAGTCTGTGTTCCTCCCTTAATGTCAGAGACCAAGTTTCACACCCATACAGAACCACAGGCAAAATTATAGTTTTGTACATTCTAATTTTTATGTTCTTGGACAATAGGCGAGAAGACAAAAGGTTCTGGACTGAATGATAGCAAGCATTACCAGAGTTCAATCGCCTCTTAATTTCCTCCTGAATCAGGTTTTGATAAAAGGACTCAATACAAGGGATATTTATAAAGAAATGTTTCCTGTTTACAGTGGTATTTGTTGCTTAAAACGGTTCACAACTGGGTAGAGAAATTCTCTCAAGGATGCTTGAAATCACAGTTGATTCCCAGTCAGATTGCCCTGTTGAGATTGCAAAAGAAGCAACTGTGCAGCATGTGGAAGAGTTGATTCTAGCTGACAGGGAATAGTGATAGACATTGTAGCAACTGCATTAGGATGTACCTATGGTTTAGCATACAGCAGGCATGTCCAACTTCAAACACGTGATTGATTTTTAGTGTCAAAGCTGCCAGTAATCTACCACCCCTCCTATTGTCATACCTTGCTTTAAGCAAAAATATGGGTAAGGATAATACAACACATGATGTTTGTTATAAAAGCAACATACATTGAAAGTACAGACTAGTTTAACACATATTTCCCCTTTAAAATCTGAATATAATCATGTTATATTACAAGTTAATTTACATGTTTTTCACACATAATTTCCTTATAGGCCTATGAGATCGACCAAAAATTGTCCCGCGATCGAGTGGTCAATCGCGACCGACCCATTGGACATGCCTGGCATACAGCCTAATACATGATCTTTTGAAGAGTGGAGAAGTGTGCACATGGTGGGTGCCCAGTGAACTGAATGGGTCTGTCCTTGCACCATCTCTTACAGTATGCAGATGAAGGAGAAAATATGCTTAACAGGACTGTTATGTGTGATGAATCATGAGGGCATCACTACCAGCCCAAATCAAAGTAGGCTTTAATGCAATGGAAGCACCCCAATTCAACTTCAAGGAAAAAGTTTAAGGTTATGCTATCAGCTGAGAAGGTAATGCTTACTGTGTTTCGGGGTTCTCAGGGAGTACTTTTGGCCCATTTATGGAAGCATGGTGAAAATGTGAATTCCACATCATAATGTGAAGTTCCATTGAAGCTTTGGGACAATTCACAGAAAAGGTCAAGACCACTGGCAAGAAGGGAACTATTTCATCATGACTCCATACATCCCAAGCAACCTAGGAGAGAATTCAGGAACTACAGTGGGAACTTCTTGAACATCACTTTACAGCCCGTACTTGGCCCCAAGTGACTTCTGTTTGGTCCACCAAAAGACTGCCTTGGTTGTAGATGTTTTGCTGATGATGAAGAGGTTGAGACAGGGGTGCAGAATTGTCTGAAACAAAAGTCAAAAGACTTATGTGTTGCAGCTTTCGACATACTGGTAAAACGATGGGATAAGTGGTGGAGGATATATTAGGAAATTATTGTTTTTTCTAAGTTAAAATATCACATGTTTTACAGTTTATATCCATTTATGACCTATATAATGACTCTCCCTAGTACTTGCTGTGAATCTTGGCTGGTATAGGTTTTCTTAGTTTTGCACAATATCTACAGGTAAGTGCCAGGATAGAAGTAGGCTGTGACTACTTCGTGTATAGTGCTTTCAGGTTCACTGATCATGATTATCCTCTGACATCATAGAGTGCTAAATATTCTGTGCAGTTGAAACAGGACTGTTAAATAACCTCTGATTCAATAAAGGCCATCTATATTAAAATGTACTTGATGAAGGACAAAAATTCTATTTTACATGCATATTGCCACATGTAGGGTGGTACATGTGACAAAATGATGGGTTCTAGTTTGGATGATTGGATTTATTAGCAGTTTGGTTACACACTCTCTCTTAATTACACTTAAATATAGCACTATTGCTGATTTACACAATTTACAGTTCACCATTGCACACGCACTAGGATTCTCTGTCTTCACTAGTTGTCTCCTAGTAATGGATCTCAACACAGAATTGTCACTTCAAATCCCTACAAATATTGCACATAAAACATTCCAATCACACTTTAAATCCTTGCAGGTTGACCTCCCGTATTCTACTGTACTCCGCGTGCTTCCACTGTTGTTACACGTATTTCTCTCTCATAACTCTAACTGAACTGAACTGTCACACACACTCACTGTCACTTCTAGTTCAGACTCTTCTTGTGATTCTGCCACTACTATTTCTCTCTCATAGTTCATAACTAACTTAACTGAACTATGACACTCGCTTATATCGCCAAGGGACAGACATTGTATCATCGTAAACACATGAGAGCCATGTACTGTTGTGTGATGTCGCAACACACACATTGCATATCAACGGTCTGTCTGCAGACATAGAAAACGCTGTTCCTGTACTGTTGGCTGCATGCATGTTGTGGGCATTGTCTAGCAATGGGTCAACATGCTGCAATATTTATACCTCATCCTGAATGGGTGATAGAGCACTTTACTAGGTTATTAAATTTATGGAAGGATTAATATAGTTACATGGTTGAAAATATAGTGCACATCCATAAATCTTTATCAGATCCTGGTTTTGTTTGAGTTGAAATTGTTGCTGAAAAACTGAAAAGTAAAATTGTAATGGCTGGTCATGGTAGGCGAGCGGTCTAAGGCATGCACTGTCTTTGCTCGCTCGGAAGCCGGGATCGTGGGTTCGAATCCCACTCAGGGTATGGATGTTTGTGTGCGTTTTTCTGTGTTTATGTACAGGTTGAGGCCTTGCGATGAGCTGATCACCCGTCCAAGGAGTCCTACCGAATGTGTAAGATCTAGAAAAACTGAAGTGAATGGAGAAGTTCATGGAGGTAGGCCTAGGCCCACTGGGGCTGTAGTGCGAAGGGGGAAAAAAATTGTAATGGCAATAAATAAATTCTAACAGAACTGTAATGGCAGTAATTAAATTCTGACAGAACTGTAGAGCCATTCATTTTGAGATCAGGAAAGATACTTTCTCTGGGTTAAAGGAGATTTAATGAGTAGTGGAAGCAGTCTGTTGTTATATCTACTTGTTTGAAAGGTGAGTAGAGCCAGTATTGGCAGTTATCAAGTAATCTCCCAGAAACTTAGGATTTTTAGGCAAGGTTGCCACTGTGAGCAAATGAAAATGTTGGAACTGACAATGTGGTTATTGACATAATGGGCTAGTTAGTGATCAAATTTTGTATGTTACAGATATGAGGAAAAAGTAGGAGTGCAGGATTACTGAATGTAATTTATTTAACATGTCAAACAACTTGACTTCTGAGACAGCACACTGTTCAGATTGAGTTCTAAGTGTACATGAAACTACTTAGGTTAAAGTAACTCCNAGTTCAAATATTAGAACTAAAGATTTTATTATGGTGCTATTACAATAAACTCAAAATTAACGTGTGTGAAGTAATCTACGGGTGGACAGCTATCAACGAAGTAGAAGTTGATAATGACAGGGAGAGTGTTTTAGATGTTAAATTTTGAACTGGGTGCAGTGTGACAGCGACGTAAGTGTTATACACCTGATGATGGCCGTCTGAGGCCGAAACATGTAGTGTAGGGAGCAAGATCAAAGACAAAAGAATATATTGTTTGCACTTGAGACGGAGGTTATATCATTTAACTCCTGTATTTTAACAAAACATACTTGTGAAAATCATATATGAAAAGTCATGGGATAGCAGCATGTAAATTTATTTTTAAGTGGCGCCACCATCCCTTGACGGCTTAGGAATGCCCAGAGCAGTATCAGTTGTGAGGTGTTCTCTCGTGAGTCAGGTTGAACACCGGCCAGTCTGTTGATGACAAGCCGACGTGAATTATCGGAGTTTGAACGGGGCATAATAGTGGGTGCCAGGCTGATGGGACATTCCATTTCCAAAGTTGTGCAGTCATTCAACATTCCTCGATCCACGGTGTCGTGTGTACCGGGAATGCCTTGTGAAAGGCATTTCCACCCACTGTGGACAGCGCAGTGGCCGACCACGGGTGCTTAATGATCGTGACCTACAGCATCTAGCTAGAATTGTCTGTGGTGACAGACAAGCGACACTGGCTGAAATCACATCCACATTCAATGCAGGAGGTACCAGACGCATATCCAGCAGGTCAGAGCAGCAGTCTTTAGCTTCCATGGGATATGGGAGCAGAAGACTGACCAGAGTGCCTCTGTTAACACCACGACACCAGACACAGCGCCTCATCTTGGCTTGTCACGTCCAAAATTGGACCCTGGAGAATTGGCAATATGTGGCGTGGTCTGATGAGTCATGGTAACAGTTGTTTTGGGCGGATGGTAGAGTTCGGGTGTGGCGCAGACCCCATGAGGCCATGGACCCCAGTTGTCAACAAGGCACCATGCAGGCTGGTGGTGGTTCCATACTGGTGTGGAGTGTGTTCACGTGGCATGAGTTGGGTCCTCTCGTCCACCTAAACACGTCATTGACTGGTGACTGCTATGTTACACTGCTTGGTGACCATTTGGAGCCCTTCATGGACTTCATGTACCCCCACAACGATGGGATATTCCAGCAGGACAATGCACCGTGTCATCGGGCCAGAGTTGTCCAGAATTGGTTCGAGGAGCATTCTGGAGAGTTCTGACGAATAGTGTGGCCACCATGTTTGCCCGACATGAACCCAATCGAGCATTTATGGGATGTGGTGGAGAGGTCCATTTGCACCTAAAATCCTGCACCTACAAATACCAGAGAGCTGTGGGCGGCTATCCAGATGGCATAACTCAACATCTCTCCAGAAGTCTTCCATCCACTCGTGGAATTGATGCCACATCGAGTTGCTGCACTTCGCCAGGCTAGAGGGGGTCCTATACGATACTAGGTACCTATCCCATGACTTTTGGCACTTCAGTGTATATGCCTCATTCATATCCTCTTCAGAAGAGTCTGAAACAAAGAGATACTCTATTCCTATTGATTTATAATTATATATTGTACTATTTTGAATTTATTTACAGGGATTTTTTTTTAATGGGGAAAGTAAGAAGTGTGAGTAAAAGTGTTGTATCTTCTCAGGACCAACAGAATACTTTCCAAGACTGTGATTCGACGAGATTCACTATGCTACGTATATAGATATCTCTGCATTTCTAGTGTTGACAGGAGTTCCTTAGCTTAGCAAATATAAATTATTTTTGTGATGGTCACAATAATCCTTCTATATTATAACTGAATTTTCTCTAGCAGCAGAGAAAAAAACAATGAAAACCAGTAGTCTCATTTGATGTCCATGATGTATATGTATTGACCGTCTTCTAGTGCACACAGTCTCACTTGTTACTTCACTACATGTTTTGGCATCACTGTGCCATCCTCAGGTGTGTTATTTATGTTAAACTATTGCACTGCTCACCATCATGTGTCGTTTATAAAATGATTTAAAATGTATATTCATCATGTACTATAATAAAATTTGTTAAGCTTTATCATCTTATATGTCATATTTTAAACTCGCGTATTATATCATTCTTCCTATATTTTGTGTATACTGTGTCTTGTGATGTGTCCTTTTGTGGTTGCATGCGTTGTAACGTAAATAACACACCTGAGGATGGCACAGTGATGCCGACACATGTAGTGAAGTGACAAGTGAGATTGTGTGCACTAGAAGACGGTCAATACATACACATCATGGACGTGAATCAGTGCAACAGGACACTAAAATACAACAACATTTGATGTATTGCACATACAGCTGTACTTTTGCAAGACTGTTCTCTTGACACAGTAATCACTTGTTTTTGTCATATTTCATTATTATTTATCAAATCAAATATTGCAGATAAAAGTTGTGAGAGTAATAAGGTCTGATATACTCTACTGCTTTTGTGTGTGAAGATAATTCAAATGAAAACTGCTGTTCTAGTGTAACCCACTTTCAAGCCACAAGTTTCTTCCTTTTCGTTTGTGTAGGTCTGCACTGTTGCTGGCATAAGTATGCATAGACACATTTGATGCTGCAGTTTAAAAATGATGGTTGTTGTAGAATCATGTAATATGAAGTAGTATCAGAAAGTTCCTGGACTGTTATTGTTATAACTACCTCGGTGAAAGATGAGAGGGTAGGCCAAGGTCACACTTCTGCAAGGCTATTGCATTAGTCTGCCACGTGACACCACACTGTGAAGAGGCATTGTTTTTATACGAGTGCTTTTTTGACTTCATGTTTCATTTTGTCTGCGATGGATGGCCAAATCAAGCTACGTATCTGCATCAAGTTTTGCGTGAAGTGTGGTAATCTGCTGCCAAAACCCTTGAAATGCTTCATGATAATTTTGGAGAGCATTCTTTAAACCAGACAGTGGTTTCTGAATGGCATTCACATTTCAAGGCCGGTTGAATGTCAGTTGAAGATGATAAACATTCAGGGTGACTAAGCACTAAAAGAATGACAGAAAATGTTGAAAAAATTTGAGAACTTGTCAATGAAGACCACTGCTGAACAATCCATGAGCTCGCAGACACTGTTGGGATCAGTTATGGAGTTTGCCAGGAGATCTTAACAGAAAATTTGAACATGCACTCACTGGACTTAGCCCCCTGTGATTTTGCTTTGTTTTCCAAATTGAAAATGAAACAGAAGGGGTGACGTTTTGAAACAGTGTCTGACACCCAAAGGGAATCACAAGTGGTACTTGACAGCATTAAGGAAATTGACTTCACAGTGCTTTTGAGCCCTGGAAAAAACAATGGGATCGCTGTACAGGTTCCCAAAGAGACTATTTTGAAGGAGTTGGGGGCCAAAATTGAGTAAGTTAAGCCAGCATTTTTCTTTTGACCTAGTCCAGGAACTTTCCAATATCACCTCAAAAGCTAGAGGTGTATGGTGTAATTCACTTTTTAGTAGCTGGAGGTGACAAACAAGCTTATATGAGATCACATTCATAAGTTTAAATGTAGTGTATAGGAATTGGATGATGTTCTACAGCCAAGTCAAGTAAAGCATGTCATCACTTCTGACAGTGCTGTGGAAGCAGATTGACAGATTTGGAGAAATCACTATGTCATCATCATCATCATCATCATCATCATCATCATCATCATACTCGTCTTCAGTATTTGGTCTGTTGAGACCTGTTATGGATACTGTAAAACAGGATGCTTCCATTGTTTTAGAGATCTTTCCAG
Organism: Cryptotermes secundus; assembly: GCF_002891405.2. NCBI lineage: Eukaryota > Metazoa > Arthropoda > Insecta > Blattodea > Kalotermitidae > Cryptotermes > Cryptotermes secundus. The sequence goes on along the minus strand of NW_019742447.1, from coordinate 790,996 downwards.
ACTTAATTTTTCTCTTGGTTGATATTTTAAGATCTTTCTTTGGAATCCTGTTAGAGGTCATTCTACCACTGCATTCTTTCAAGTGTAATATGTATTGTCTAAATTGTTTTCTTTATGGAATTCCTCATGAACTTCATTTCTGCTGATATCAGTCTTCCGTCATCATTTCTTATTGACCTTGATTTACTGCCATAATATATAATGTTCTAGCAAGTGTCTTATATCTGCTTATGCATGTGCCTAGAAACTGACAAGGACTTGACTCTCTGCCTCATAATTTCTAAATGCTGACAGAGTGTACAGTGTTTATACTTGTATTGTTTTCTCCAATATAGCATCTGTTATATCCCAAATAATTGAAAGTCCCTAAGTTTATGTAACATTATTGTCACTTCCAAATGTGTTTTGGTCCTGTCCATAATCTAGTTCATTATGAGAAGGGATTCAACAAAGTGTGTGCACATTGAGTGTCATGTCAGTTTATACATGTATAAGAAGTGAAGTATGTGGATCTCAACGGATATGATGCCTTACTGGCTCGTTATGACGCAGAGGACAACCAAATAGGATAGCAGAGAACAGCGTCATCCTTCATCATGAAAGCCCAACTGATTTTGACTACAACATAAGCTGAGAGGTTGTGTTAACTTCCTTACTTGAGGCATGAACAATACCATGGTCACAAATTTCTTGTAGGAGGGATGTAGATAAGTAGCAAAACATTCTGAAGAAGAGTTTGAAACTTGCAGCCAGACACGGACAATGCAGAGTACTGTTCAAGGAAGCAGTGCAGTTCATATCCATATACATCTCTGGTGACAATTGCAACAAACAGCTTTACATAGAAGTCCTCCCACACCTGCCTTCCTTACTTACTTAAGAAATGTCATCTGATTGGGTCCTTAGGAACAGCTGCTAATACAGTCCACTTTCATATTGATCAAAGCATACAGTGGGTGGTAGAAGACTGGTTACATAGCCAGTCATAAAAATGTCATAAATGACATACTTTAGACAGGGTTTTGATTGGAAATTGGATTTATTGACCACTTACAGATCGTAACTACAAGTAACTATAACACTATTGCTAATCTCCACACTTCACAAATCACTACAGCACATGCTAAGCCTTCTCAGTCTGCTTTCACTAGTTGTTTCCTGGTAGCAGATCTTAACAATGGAAGTTCTTCCACTGCTATGCTCATGTCCGTACTGTTCAGCAAATATCCCACAACTGCACTGTTGCTCCAATTGACTAACTCCCCAGGGTGGCAGCCATCTCACACCATCCTCCTACTCTTCAGTTCACACATTGACTTACAACTAACATCTAAACTTGTCTTGCTTAAAACATCTTGGGGCGACTGCATAGAAAACACAGTTTCCATCAGTTCCTGTATTGTTGTGTGTGGTCTCGTCCTGGAAACCTGTTTGTTTCACGGTCACTATCTAGTAACAGGTATACATGCTACAGTGGCATCATAATATTGGTGAATTGTAGGACATGTATTGAAAAATAATGAGCAATGCGGATATTGTGTGGCAAAATTATTGTTTTCATTTTAATTACCTTCTTATGATATGCTGTTTTGAGAAAATTGAGGAAGTTTGATTTTATTTTCATGTAAAGTATGATGTATGTTTCACCAAAATGAACAAAATGAAAATTTCCTAGCACCTTTTAATGTAGACAACCCCATCAGCACCGTATTTAATCAAAATTTACAAGGTATTTTTGCACATGAAATGACATGTGAACAGATAAGCACATCCTCTGTGTTTCATGTTCATTTTACACAATTTATTCAGGAAATACATAAAAATATATATGCAGTAGTACTTCTGCTATAATTTTGTAAATTTGTAACATGTGCATGCTGGCAATCAGAATTACTAACATGTGAATAAATCGTTTATTCTGTGTAACAATAATTGTGTACGTAATGAAATACAGCATTACTGTATTTCATTATCAGTAACTTGGTGACAGTGAAGGTGCATAGTAGATTATTGAAGGAGATGAAGGGAGCATGTTATCCATGTACAGTAAAGCTCCGTCATAATGTTTAAGGTGGGATGTAACAAGGAGTTGCACTCACTTGACAGTATTAAATACAAGATAATTATGTTGAATTAAGAAGCACAGTTTTAAATATCTTGCTGCAATAATTGCTTTTTGGATGCTTTCCGTCCTGTAATGTGTTATTCTAAATTCAGAGTTCCACTTGGCAATGCAGCTTACTTGTATTTATCAAACAATTTTGGGGATCATCAGTATTGATTTCAACATAATATGTCAGCTATTGATAAAATACTTCACAGTTGTCAGATGTTTTAAAGAAGTGGGAGTACAAAAGGGCAGTAGGTCAGCGATTTACAAACTTTGTGAAAGTCTGCATCAGGAGAAGTATGGTATAGTGCGGTCACATTTTATGCGAGGATGCATTCCCGAAGACATCACATAATTCAGTACTGGTTTTGAAGCACATACTTGATTCTTACCTAATTTTTTGGGATTTGCATTATTTCAACTTTTGTGAATGAAGTGAGACTTCAATAATATTTTATATATCACACTATTTCAAATCTGTGTAAAGTGTGACACCATTGTATTACTTTCTCACCAAATTTGGTATATGCTTGGGACACATTAGGATGGTTGAAATGCTTGCAGCAAAGCCTATAATAAAGTTCATACAGGTAAACTATGTATTTTACACATTTCCTGTGAGTTGCTTTATCATCATCGTTTTTAAACTTTAGTTCAAAGTACCCTGTTAGAAGGGTCTAAGAAAATTAGGTGGAATTAGAGTTGAAAGAGATGCATTAGTTCCTTTTGTAGGTTAATGATGTTAAATTATTTGGTTATAACATAAATACTGTACCAGAGAGAAAAAGACATCATTTGGATGCTAATAAGGCCCTTGCTTCATGGAGTTAGTAACTTAGTAGTGTATCATATTTGCATTTGTGGTGGCTGTGATTTTGTGCAGCACACTTAGAGTAGTGTATGTTGTATGTTGGCTGTGTTTGTTAGTGATTCAAGGTTTTAATAAGCAGTTATTTGAGTGGAGAAAAAACTCTTGACAATTGAACAGCATTGCAAAGTTTTAAATATTGGAGGATCATACATAGAGAAATATCGTCAAGCGTAAATTTATAGGAGCTATGATTTAATTTCAGAGCAATTTTTTTAAAGTTTTATAACACTCGCTGATTTATTACACCATAATATTTGACATTGCCAATGATCTGAGTTGTATCATTAGAAAACAGATGTTGCCCAATGTGATTGTGGTGTATTCCTTGAACATTGTTTATGCTATTGGAGAGCAATAATGAAATTGTTAGATGTTCTCAAGGATGACACAACATGAAAAAACAAAGAAGTTATGTGGTGAAAACTCAAAATTAGGAGAAGGGCTTTTCAAATGATTTGCACACTGTATCATTTTGTGACTTAATGCATTCTATGAGCTTAATTCAGCAATTCAGGGTTTATGCGAGTAATCATTCATGTTAGCACTGTAGTTGATCAGTTGTAACTGCAGTAGACTTACAGAATTACAGTAGTTACATTTCATACACATACATTTATTTGTTATCTATGACAGATTTATATGTAAGATGACAGTTTGCAGTTTGAAGTTTCATACAAATTGAAATACTCAATCACCTCCTTTAAATGCAACTGCAACAAAGTCCCTGTCTTAACAGAACTCAGTAAAACAAATACTTGCTTCATGAAAAATCCTAGGTCCTGTTACAATAGAATACATTTTTATAGGTTATAACATCCAAGGAACCCCTGTGTAACCAGAAGTTTTGAAAGGAACTAATCACATCCTTTCCTTTCATTACATATTGAGTATTTTATATGACATGGACCTCTAGAAAACACCATGTCCAACAGTTATATTAATGTAATTTTCATCACAGAATATGTTTACCGAGCCATTGTCTAGCAATGACTGTTTCTTCTGGCTCTACCATTCTGACGTTTGGGGGGCACACACAGCAAGGTGATCTTGTAAGCTTTCTTTTATTTTTTAAGAATAATGAAAGTAGACCAGAAAAGCTGATTTTTAGCCCCTAATACTGTAATAAAATTTGTCCACTGTACTACAAATATAACTTTCTGACTTGGTGATGCATTAACAATCACTTTAAAACTTTTAACTTACGTAAAAGTTGCATTTTTTGATGAATTCATTATTGTTGCCTGATTTAATTGGAACATGTTTCATACCATAGATGTCACCACTGACAGTTCCATTATCACCTCGAGTAAGTGTGCCTCAACCAAGCAGCTTGAGGCCCCAACATCAAGTAGTTAACAAGGGGTGGAGTATGTCATGTTTGCGTCCCTCTCCCCCACTCCGCCCCTGCCTAGCTCTTGGACGTGATGACAATCATAGGAAGTCTGGACGCAGCACAAAGAAACAGAGTGAGTATTAGTAGCTTGTGTGAAATTTATAAGTGATCTGGTTATGTATGATTACTTCAACTGTATACTTAGACAATAATTTAAAACCATTTTGGTCCCTATTATTATTATTATTATTATTATTATTATTATTAGAGGGGGTGGGTTTCCCCATGCACTTAGACCAGTTATCGGTCCATTGTGTGTCCCCTTTTAATTTCTACTGTTGCCATAACCTACCGGTACTGGTGCGTGCTATCAGCCCTGTTCAGCCAACTAGGTCAGCCGTCGGTACCTGATATTTCCCCCATCTACCAGAGGCATTGGAAACTACTTGGGCGGGAAATTGTTGCCTAATTTTGCTCAGAGGTCTCCTAGAGACATGAGGATCTTTTACGTGCCATAAATCTACGACACGGGACCCACGACTTAAAGTCCCTCCCGGAGGACTTGTTCCCTGAATTTTTCCGCCCTTAAAAATTCCACGACCTCCGCCGGGTTTGAACCCGCGTACCTTGAGTCCTGATGTGGGAATGTTACCCCTAGACTATGGAGGCCAAGTGGCCAGGCCTCCCTGTCTTGGTATGCTAGAGAACTTCATGTACTATAACTGGAAGATGACGTGATTAAAATTTGTTCGCAAGATGGAGTACCAGTTCATTACCACAGCATTATACATGATACGCTGAGTGACAGGCTTCCTGAAAGTAGGCACAGAAATGATGCCTGATTACTTGACCTCCAAGATGACCGGATGTAACAATTCACAACTTTATTGTATGTGGTATGTTAGTCATGGTGTATATGGATGTACTGGTCAGGTAGCGAGCTCTGACAGAGTCAAATAACTGATCACTGCAGGTATTAAGCAGAAACTTCAGAGAAGACATGGATATGCATGTGCTGAAATCAGGAGCTTACATAGAAATTTAATGATAGAAACATTTTGAACTAACTTTCATTTCAGAGTTTATCCCCCCCTTTTTCCATATATATATTGTGACATGTTGCGCAACGAAGGACCCCTACCTCCCCAGCGGCACGTAGCAGTAACGTAGCGCTCGCGTAATAGGTGAGTCATCACCCCGCAACTCTCCCCGCGG
>NW_019742447.1:784845-785397 GCF_002891405.2 Cryptotermes secundus | reverse complement strand
AGTTCTCCAGTCAGCCGACTACAGTTGGAGTATAGCAGCCGTCGCGGAAAGAAGAACTGGACGTGTGTGTGATTGTGTAATTGGGAGTGTGTGATACAGTGATACATAGCTCCCCTACTGTAAACGTGTAGACTACTGAAAACAGAGTGAGCTGATTTGCGCATAGGGTTATAAATCGGGAAACCCCACAACAGTGGTAACAGATTAATGCGATTAGGGTTATAAAGTGTGAAACCCCGCAACTGTGTGATAAGTAATTATAGCCGTTACTTGTAGGTTGTTGAATAAACCATTTAACGATCTCTACGGCGTATTCAGTAACAAAACACGTTACAATATATATTGTAACGTGTTTACGTTACCGAAGACGCCGTAGAGATGGTTAATTGGGTTTATTTAACAATCTACAAATAACGGCTATAATTAATGATCACAATATTACGGGTTTCCACACTTTACAAACCCTACAACAAAATCTCTTAACACTATCTTCAAGAGTCTTCACGTATTAATAACGCGGGAGCTATACAAGTCTCCCTGAATTACACACTC
>NW_019742447.1:783867-784159 GCF_002891405.2 Cryptotermes secundus | reverse complement strand
GTTCATCTACATTACCGGTTCCTCCTCTGCTTGAGGTCTTTTTCGTTTTGGAGGGGGTCGTCCCCTCCACAAGGTCCAGTCCTTGATCAAGTTTGTCTTCGGAGGTTCCTCATGTCGGCGTAACAGCCCTTGATGCGTTGTTCGTCCTTGCCGGCTTCGTCGTTCCTCCTGGTCTCCCAGCCGCTGGCTGGCATGAGACCGTGGCGCCAAATCCTTTCTCCGACATCCGAAGGTTCCCTGGGGAGTTTCCTTCTTGAAGTCATTTCTCCAACGTCGTGCCACTGTCGCGCGA
>NW_019742447.1:752787-781913 GCF_002891405.2 Cryptotermes secundus | reverse complement strand
GTGACGTCACCGCGGAGGGGAGTGGCGGGGCGGGAACTCGCCTATTACCGTAGTAACGCGAGCGTTATGTTACCGCCACGTACCGCTGGGGAGGTAGGGGTCAACATGTCACAATATAATGGTTAAGAAAATATCCAGAGTGGCTTTCTGGACAACCTGTATTATCCTGCTGTCTGCTTGGATTTAAAGTATGGCCAATTTTGTCTTGTATAATATGAAGCTTCATAACTTATGTTATTCACCAACTATAATTAGAATGATCAAGTCAAGGAGGAAGAGATTGGCAGGGTATGTAGCATGCATGAGGGCGAGGAATGCATGTAGGGTTTTGGTGGGAAAGTCAGAAGGAAAGAGACCACTAGGAAAACCTAGGCATAGGTGGGACGATAATGTAGCATGTAGTCCTTTTACAGGATAATGTTCTTGAAACAAAAAATGAAACAACATCTGCTGCTAGGCAACAGATTCTTAGTAAGCAAGTATTCACAGCCATTACTGAGTAACACCTTCACAAACAAACATGTTCCCACAGAAACGATTTGAGTACAGCAATGAACGGTGTTTTCTGTGCATTCTTATAAGGAGGGCAGTTAGAGAGAATTATAGTGGAATCTGTGAAGAAAAGGCTTAATCAGTGCAGTTAGAAGCTGTTACCAGGGAATGATTAGTGAAGACACTGCAGACTGGAAAAGGCTTGGCATGTGCTCTGGTGATTTGTAGGAAGTGTGGAACATAGCGATAGTGTTATAGTTACATGTAGTCACAAATCATTTGTTAAAGTGGTCAGTAAATCCAATGTCCAATCCAAAGCCCCACCAAGAATCACATTCTAACACATGGCAATAATATTATGTTGGATCTTAGAAGAATAGGATGTGGTAATATGGACAGGATTGATCTGGCTCAGGATAGGGATCAGTAGAGGGCTCTTGTGAACATAGTAATGAACCTTTGGTTTCTGTAAAATGTTGGGAAATTCTTAAGTGGCTGAGTGACTGGTGCCTTTTCAAGAAAGACTCAGCTCCATTGAGTCAATCAGTTAGCCCATTATAACCTTGGTTTATGTACACCATCAATTGTAGGTACTTGTAAAATAAAAAAATTGGTAAAGTCCTACATTCCGTGCATAATTATTCCTGCTTAGATTTGATTATTTTTCTAAATTTTTTCTTCCCCCAGACAGTTTCAATTCATGTTCTGCCACTGAAATAATAGACCACATTTCATTTTAGAATATGAATTTTTTATTTAAGAGAGTTAATATTCCGGACTTTGAAAGGGTTTACTATGTGTTGCTTAATAATTGTTCATAGTTTTAAAGCTGGGCTATATATCTTAATTGTTTGGTTTTCAGCTGAAAGAAGTTATGAAGAAGATGCTCAGATTCTACGTGTGATTGAAGCTTACTGCACAAGTGCCAAGACACGATACACTGTTAATTCAGGTATGTGATTTATTATTTCATTATATGCAAGATATGTGCCATAGAAACAATAGGTTAAATATTTGCAACAGCAAGCCACAAGAAGAACTATGCTAGCAGATAGGCTTTTTACTGTAGGTGGACTTAGAGGAACCAGGTGGAAAGTTGTGTATTTGTAAATGTGACATATTTGTTCTCAGAACTTTTAAATGTCTTTCAAATTAACATGAGAATTTCTTTAAAACTATATTTCTTCTGGATAGTTTTTAATTTTCATACATTCATAGACCTTAAAGTTTTTGTTATTTAATTACTATACATTCATGTACTCATATATCTGTTTTGAATCACAACTTTATTGCCAAAGATAACACAGTGAAAACAGTATGGCATTCAAAATAAATAAGTTAGAGTTACAAAATGTAATTTTTTTTTAAAAATGCTGTGACTTTTATTCTTTATTTTCATGTGATCCTTTCCATAGAATGAATTTTTGACTTTGGAAGCACATCTCTGAACATTTCATTCATTGAAAAAGTAAAACAATTTTTTAACTGTCCCATGCCACTTTTTATCAGTCAAAATAGATCTGTGCACAGTGAACTGCAACTTAATTGATTACCATAGTTAGAAATATTTGTTGCAGATATGTTTGAACTGCTCATATCAGAAATTTATGTTCTGTTGTGTTGTCATTAAATTTATTTTTGTATTGCTGTGATCCATCACGTAAGTAGGGACGGTAGTTTGTCATATTACTGCTGTCCTTTTGGAAGGTGATACATAGTGATAGTACTCAGTATTTTGATTGACGCAGTAAACCCTCATCCAATGCAGGGATTAGGTTCCTCAAGAATGGCAGGTTACATAAAATCTGCAACAGACAGTCTTAATAACTTAATGGTTTATAAGTCAGATTCCTGAACATGGCTGTGTAGGCTACCATTACAGTATCTACATACATAGATTTTTACACATTACAGATGAATGGCCCTGCCTATACAGTATATGAAATAGAAACATAATAAAACCATAAACATTATATTTATATGTGGTAATGAGAGTTCAGTATATTAAACAGTATATTTTATTCTAAACTATTTGCTTATATATGTTGGATATGAGTATTATTATTATTATTCTTGGACTGTTATTATTGTAACTTCCTCAGTGAAAGATGAGAGGGGAGGCCAGGGTCACACTTCTGCAAGCCTATTGCATCAGTCTGCCATGTGACAGCGCGCTGTGAACATGCATTGATTTTACTTGAGTGCTTTTTCAACTTTGTTAGACCAGCATTTCTTTTTTATTTAGTCTGGGAACTTTCTGATAGCACCTCACAGTTCTTAAAAGTCACAAAAAGAAGGACTACAATGCATCCACAAAGTTAAGCATCTCATCATCATCATCATCATCAGTAATCTGTCAGACGACAGGTCCACAGTCTCTTCCAAAACAATTCCTCCACTTAATGCGATCTACAGCTTTCTCCTTCAAATGAGAATATCCTCTTCTGTCCCCAAGGTCATCAAGCATCTTCTTACGTCTTCTTCCTCGTCTTCTTGTCACTTCTATCTGCCCCTCTATCTTTCCTTCAATAAATTATTTTAGAAGGCAGTTTCTGCGTAAAACATGACCAATCCAATTAGCCTTCCGTTTTCTTATTTCATGTAGGATATTCCTCTGCTCACTGACTCTAATTAACACTTCTTCATTTCTCACATAATCGGTCCAACTGATCTTCTCCATCCTTCTCCAACACCACATTTCGAAACTTTCCAGATGTTTCTGATCTACTGCCCTAAGTGTCCATGTTTCAGCCCCATACAGAGCTATGCTCCAAATGTAGCAGCATTTCACTAGTTTCTTCCTCAAATTTAAGTCCAATTTGCTTGTAAAAAGATTCTTTTTCTTGCTAAATGCAGCTTTTGCCATGGCAATCCTGGATTTAATTTCACTAGTACACCTTACATCATTTGTTAACAAGCTACCCAAATATTTAAAACATTTTACATTCTCCAGTTGTTTTTGGTCTATCTTTATTGTGACTGGGGTTGGTTGTCTCGAAATTGTCATTACTTTTGTTTTCTCCACATTCATTTCCATGCCATAGCACCTTCCAATTTCAATTAGTTAGTTAGTTAGTTATTGGAGAGGGTGGGTTTCCCCATGCACTGAGACCTGTATTGGTCCATTGTGCTTCCCTTTATGATTTCTACCAGTCTCTATAGCCTGCCGGTACTGGTGCTTACCATCAGTCCCGCCCAGCCAGCGAGACCGGCTCTACTAGCTGAGAGGTATCTATAATGCTTCCCCCATCTACCAGAGGTATTAGAGACTGCTGTTGGGCGGGAAACGTCCGTTAATTTGGCTCACTGACCTCATTTGGAGATATGAGGTTCTTTTACGTGCTGTATAGCTACGACATGGGACCCACGGCTTAAAGTCCCTCCCGGAGAACTTGTTCCCTGAATTTTTCTGCCCTTAAAATTTCGACGATCTCCGCTGGGTATTTGAACCCGCGTACTACGAGTCATGAGGTGGGAACGTTACCTCTAGACTACAGAGGCCGCTTTCCAATTTCAATTAGTCTATCAATCATGCCTTGTAGCGTTAAGCATCTAGCAGCCAAAAATAATGAAGCAGCCATACAGTGTAAGAATATGTCCAAAGAATATTTCTAGTTCTTTGGTTAAGAGGTAGCAAAGAAATTAAGTCAAATCTTGTAAATACATCAAAAGCAGACATGGCTCCAAATATACTGTAACGTGTTTCGTTACTGAAGACGCCGTAGAGATGGTTAATTGGTTTATTTAACAATCTACAAGTAACGGCTACAATTAATTATAACACAGTTGCGGGGTTTCACACTTTATAACCCTATGCGCAAATCAACTCACTCTGTCTACAGTAGTCTACATGTTTACAGTAGGGGAGCTATGTATGACTGTATCACACACTCCCAATTACACAATCACACACATGTCCAGTTCTTCTTTCCGCGACGGCTGCTATACTCCAACTGTAGTCGGCTGACTGGAGAACTGTTGATAACACGCTCGCTCGTCTACTACTTAACTCTGCCATAGCCACATAACAACTAACTCGCAGCCGCTGTGCAGTTCCCTTATATAGCCGCAGTGCTTGCCTGTTGCGTAATGAGTGCCACGTCATCCTGTTACGTCACCGCTGTTGACTCGTGTTGCATAGCTACCAGGTTGCAGGGGCTCGGCTAACTTCGGCTCTGCTCGGCTCACTTCGGCTCCGCTCGTGACATCACCGCGGGGAGAGTGGCGGGGTGAAGACTCGCTGGGTAGGTAGGGTTCCTTCGTTGCGCAACATGTCACAATACAAAAGCAGATAAACTGCAAGTTAGTATAGTGATGACTAACAATTTCAGTTTACTTATAGTTTACTTAGTAATGCTGACAGTACCTCAGACTCTCTATCTAGCACAGAATGGTAAGCTGACCAGTGAATAATGAATTGGAAAGAATGAGGAAGGAAGTGATCATGGCCTAATTTGAGGTACTATCCCAGCAGTTTACTCTAAGGACTGTGGAAAACCATGAAAAATATGTCATGACAGCCTGGACAAGATTTGAACCAGCCACTATGTGAACATGAATTACAAGCATTACTGCTTGAGCCAACTTGCTCAGTAGCAGCCACAGAATTCTAATAGTTAGTGCTGCTTTTGAAATACTTCCTTATCCATACAATACTCTACAGATACACAAGTTCTGAAAAATACAACATTGCACTTTCCCCACACTAAATAGCATTCTTTTTTAGTTTTTGTTTGTTAATGAATACAAAATTACTCTTATTATTTAATGAAAGTGTAGACAATTTTCAGAAGGTAAGAGACCACAGGGAAGACCAAGGCATAGGTGGGTGGACAATATTAGAATGGATCTTCGAGAGATAGGATAGAATGGTATGAATTGGATAGATCTGGCTCAGGATAGGGACCAGTGGAGGGCTCTTGTGAACACAGTAATGACTCTTCGGGTTCCATAAAATGTTGGGAAATTCTTGAGTAGCTGCAGAATTGGCGGCTCCTCCAGAAGGGCTCACCTCCATGCGTAAGTAAGTAAGTAAGTAAGTAAGTAGACAATTTTGCCTTATAATCAGGTGCATGCTGTACTTAAGTACTGGAGAACAGACTACCCATTAATTTAGCACACTGATTACTGGCAAGTTAATATGCTGCCTAAGCTGTGTACTTCCAGAAATAAAATGGTTCATGAAAAACTTCTTACTTACAACTTCATTGTTCTAATTTACAACAAATTCATGTTCACATATTCCACAATTCACTACTCACATTTTAAAGTGAATGCAACTTTCTGACTTTTAGTCCAAAATTTACAGGTGCTTCAGGCACAGAAATCTACAACACAATCTGCACCATTGTCATCACTGTAACTAGGTGAAAGGTAAAGGTAAAGTTGTCCCAGTGATTAACTAATTAAGCATCATGCCATAAAGACATATGGACTGTGGAGGTATAGCTCCACCCCTCTTGACCTTGACACTAGATGGAGGTGAGTGGTCATCTTCATGCTCTGGCTGCTTTACCCCCAGGGAAAGAGCCCATGGTTACCACTGGATACGAGGCTGGGTAGGCCTCAGAGCTGGTCTAGACACTGTGGAAGGGAGAAAAATCCTTTGCTTCTGCCAGAAATTGACCCCTAGTTATCCAGGCTGTAGCCCATTGCTGTACTGACACTGCTATCCCACTGTCACTGGTATTTTCTAAATTTATTTTAATATCTGAATCAGGTATTACTTCTGCAACATCAGCTTCCCAAATCATTTTCCAGAATCTACCAGAAGCCACCCTGATACAGCACAAGCTTTTATAAAGTAGGAACACCTCTTGAGATATTGAACATAGTAAACCACCGAAGAATGCTCTCTTCTGGGACAGGAAACCATGTAGTCCAGTAGTTCACTGACATTTCAGAGGAACACACTACCTCCATTTTCAGGCCTGAAGAGTAATCTGCTTGTTGTCTGCTTCTTGCTGGCTACATGCTTGAATTACTCTTTCATCCTTGAGGCAGTATCAGGCAGTGTGTGTGTTTACAAAATGCTGGTGAATTCGTACAAGCTTATATGGTATTGCATCCCAGAAGATAGACATTTTTGTAGTCATCCCTGCAAGAACCTGAAATCTGATGCAGTGACCTCTTGTCCAATGCATAATTGTACAAAATAGTTTTGCTTATACACACAAAAACATATGAAAATGATTTTCCAATGAAGAAACAGTCTGCCAACCATTCCAATTTTTAGTAACTCCCTTCAACCATCAATGTACTCATCCATTTCAGCTGAGTCTGAAGTTGAACTTACCAATGACCTTAATCGTCCATTTTCCACCTGCCTCAAAATGCATAATACAAGGTGATATCAGAAAGTTCCTGGACTAGGTCAAAAAAAAATGCTTGCTTAACTTACTCAATTTTAGCTCCCATCTCCTTCAAATTAATCTCCTTGGGAATGTATACAGCGATCCCATCTTTTCTTCCACACTTCAAAAGCACCATGAACGGCATTTTCCTTAATGCTGTCAAGTACCACATGCTATTCCCTTTGGATGTGAGACACTGTTTCATAATGTCCCATCAATTTCATTTTCAATTTGGAAAACAAAGCAAAATCACATCGGCCTTAGTCCGGTGAGTAGGGAGGATGGGGAATGATAACCATGTTGTTAGTCACAAACTCTGATTTTCAGGGATATGTGGGCAGGCATGTTGTGATGAAGGATCCAGTTGTGGTTGAGCCAAAGTTCTGGTCTTTTTTGTCACACATTTTCTCTCAAGTGTCTCAAAACATCACAGTAAATCATAGTTGGTCATAGTGTTAGGAAGAACAAATTCATGGTGAACAATCCCCTTCATGTCTGAAAAAAACAATGAGCATGCTCTTTGTTGAACTCGGACCTACTGCGCCTTTTTTCTGATGGAGATTGTGGGCTCTTCCACTGCAACGATAGTTACTTTGTTTCTGGATCATAACTTTATATCCAATTTTTGTCACCCATTATGATTCTAGAGATAAAAATTGGGTCCTCGTTAGCCTCCTCTCATAGCTCAAGACACACATTTACGTGCCACTTCTTTTGATCATTTGTCAAGAGTCGGGGAACAAACTTCGCAGCAGTGCGGTGCATGTTCATATTTTCTGTTAAGATCTCCTGGCACACTCCATAACTGAATCCAACGTTGTCTGTGAGCTTATGGATTGTTCGGTGGTCTTCATGGATGAGTTCTCAAATTTTTTCAACATTTTGTGTCGTTTTCCTAATGCTTGATTGCCCTGAACATTCGTCATCTTCAACTGACACTTGACTGAACATGAAACCTGAATGCCATTCAGAAACTACTCTCTGGCCTAAAGAATATTCTCCAAAAGCCTCACAAATCTTTTCAAAGGTTTCAGTAGCAGATTTACCTATGTGTCACAGAAAACTTGATGCAGACTTGATTTTGCCATCCATTGCAGACAGAATGAAACATGAAGTCAAAAAAGCACGTGTAAAAACAGCGCATATTCACAGCGTGGTTTCACATGGCAGACTGATGCAATAGGCTTGTGGAAGTGTGACCTTGGCTTCCCCTCATCTTTCACCAAGGCAGTTACAACAATAACAGTCAGGGACCTTTCTGATACACCTTGTAATTTAAGGTATGGTAAACAGTGCTGATGCTAATATTGTACATTTATATGTAACTGATATTATTTGTTATAAGAGTTTTATTTTAAAAGTGTTTAAATAATTCCACCTACTGAACAGATGTTTGTTAAATGACATTATATGTGAGACCATATGGAAACAAGGAACTTTCATTATGCAAGTTCCTTCATTCTAGGGAACTGCATAAGATACCTGTTTTAAATTAATAGCTGTCAGGTATGTCAAGAATGTAATAAATTCACAGTGTAGAAGAAGTACAGTATATATGGAGCCAGTGTTTGGTAATGGAATAAACTGAAACACATCCTGGGTGCAGCATTCACCAGAAAACCATTCCATTGGTATGAAATTGGCCTTTAGGAAGATATTGAGAAAAAAAAAAATGTACTTGACCCAGAGAGTTGTGTTTTTTATCTATATGAGTAATACAAATTTTTTCGATGAAATTTCCCACTATGAAGGGGGGCAATATATTTTATATATGGTATATTTTGTCTAATTTGACATACATGATTGTTGCACCCATTACTGTTATTGAAATATGTAAGACAAATCCTTTGATTGAAAGTGGACTCTAGTGAAAGAATATCTAAGTTATAGATGTTCAACTTATTGGCTCTTTCTAGGGATGAATGTAAGTATAATTGGAGTGGTTTCTACATAAATGTTGACATGATGGGTAATTTGATTATCATTGGTTTTAATTTTGCTACTTTTATGGTATGTTACATTTGAAAAGTAGCTAATAACAAAAGAAAAATACATTATAGCCATCCAGCACATAATTTTCTGTCATATGTTCATGTGAATCAAGATTGTTGTTGCTTCTTTAATGGCCCATGTATTCTTATGTATAAAATGGTATGGTATGTTAAGGTACTAGTTTGCATGTTGAAGTTTTAGAATAGAAGAATATTTGTGTTCAAATACTGATGATATGATAGCTAAGAGGGAAATAATACTCTCTAGCTGTATTGGTTTATGCCTACTTCTTTCATGAAGATTGCTTTGGAGTTTTTGTGCTTGTTAATATAATTCTTGGCTTTATTATTTCATCATTGCTTGTTAGTTTCTTACTGGAAACCGATTGTGTCTAGATCAAGCAACATTTATTGATGGCACATATATCAGTATTATAACATTGTTATACTTTTTTGTAGTTTCTTTATGTTACTATGTTGTAAGTAAAATTATTCTATCTCTTGTCTCCTATGTTATACATGGTAGCATGTGACAAGTGTGATCTGTTAAATATCTGTTACAGTGGAACCTTGAACTTCGAACACAATCCCTTCCAGGGGACAGTTCGACTTTTGAGTTAAATTTCCCCATTTGAAATAATATAAATTTAATTAGTTCATTCCAGACCCCCAAAATTTACCCAATATAAAACATTTCAAGTGACTATTTCAAAAGATCATATTGTTAAGTAATAATAAAATAAGTATATTTAATTTCAATAATTCAATGTTTTTATTTATAAGAGTACACATATGAAAATATTGTGTAATAATCGATTAATAATAATAGTATGAGGGATATTACTGTTCGCTGGAAGGCGAATTCCCCTTCTTTCATCTTGAATCCACTAGCTGAGAGTTGTCATTCATTAACATTACCACCACTTGATTTTTCTTTGGAGAGAAATTTGTTTAATGCCATTTATTTTGTCTGTTTTTTTTCTTCTGAAATGTTGCATTACGTTCTCATTAAACAGGTTGATACTGCTGTTCACAACTGCGTTATGGGGGCACCATTATAAATGGATATTATTAAAAATAATATAAAAAACCCAAAGAAATAAATAAAGTGCTTAAAAACAGACTGAATTTGTGAGATGATCACTGAACCAGTCACAGGACAAATGACCAAGCAACTGTGCATGCGACCAAGCAGAGAGAGCAGGCCTCCACACATGACAACCACGTGATTCTTTGTGAGACTTTCGAGTTTTTTTTTATAATTTTCAAAACCAGATTTTCCTCAAATTTTTTGAGTTAGAGAGGGACTGCCAGTGAGTAAAGAAGCAACCACAGAGTTCAAAGGGAAAGGTTCAATATCAAAAAATTAAACAAGGTAGAGAGTAAAGAGCACTGTCATGTTGAAATCTCAGATAGGTTCACAGCTTTGGAAAACTTTGACACTGAGGTGGATATTATTAGAGCTGTTATACTGCAGTATAACACACAGTCACAGGAGCAAGACACAACACAAAGCACAATACACACACGAAAGTAGGAAGAATACTCCGATAGAAGAAGATAGGTGTGACTCGCGTATTGAGATACGACATAAGGATGACAAATCCTGAACAGTTTTAATATTTTTAATATTTAAAATTTATCAATATATATGACGAATATATATTTTAGTTATTTTAGTATAAAGACAACAGGGCATGCAATAAAGTAGTTTGACGTACATCGAAAAGCACCTGAAGATGGCACTTTAGTGCTGAAACATGTAGTGCAAGAGAGAAGAGTAAGGTGAATAAATGTATGCACTGTAAGACGGTTAGAATAAATCATGGAAATTTATAATGTTTTCTGATATTTAGAGAATTGTTTTATAGCCATTATCTTCATCTTTGTATTGAGATTTTTAATAAAAATTTGTAAATAGTTTAGTAAGACTGGAAATGTGGGGGTGTATATTTTATGAGATAGTAGATGACATAAGCATGGGCGTTCTTGAAGCATCATTAGATATTTCTGCCTTGTAAAATGATTTCTTGGCCAAAAAATTAAGAATGGCTACTTGGAGGAAACGAAATATTCCAGGATTTTTGTAACCTCAAGCAGAATCTAAGGAGGCAGAATTTCCATTTAGAAGTGGGTGGTTCAGTTGTAATTAACATTCTTTGATGTCTAGAGAAACACTTTAGACACAAATGGTGAAAGACTAATCTTGTTGTGAATTAGGAAAACAATTAATAATATTAAAAAATAAGGGCAGAGTGGATACCCATTTAGCCTACTAGAAATATTTATTATGTGGAAAAGGTCTGGGCCATAAATGTTCGTGTTAACTTCCCATGTATGCCTTGTTCTTTCAGGTGGCTTCTAAACGTTGAATTTTCCTACTTAAACTTTGTATGCATTTCTGTTCCCTACATGCCTTGACCATTGCATCTTCCACAATGTAATAATCATAATAACATCTGGTGAAGAGTGCAAGTTGTTAAGTTCCTCATTATGCAGTTTTCTCCGGTGTCTCTGTAGTGAATTCAAATGACCCCAATATTATTAGCCAAATCAAGATTCATAACTTTTGTGGCACTTCAAGAAATCTTTACTTTCTGGATTGGGGATGGGATCTCTGAGTGCTTCCCTGGGACAAGTCTGGGACTTTAGTTCTTTAATAGAATGGTGTAATGGCTCATTACAAGGACTTATTAGGACAGTAAGCATTAAATTTTGATGCAGTGTTTTGTTTCCATTATAGATAGACTATCTTTAATTCATTTTGATTTTATTTGTTGCATGATTTGTATATCCACTATACTGTCTTCTTCCTACAACATAAAATCGTTAACAGTGCTATGAATGGACTACTCCATAACCTATGCTGCAGTGCCATAAATGTTTCTGTAGCTCTTATGAAAATTGTTTGTTAATAATTTATGAATTTAATTTATCATAATCAGATGATACGGAAAGTCAGCCATAACAGGATCCATCTTTGAATTATTAAAACCTGTCAGAAATAATTTGTGCCACTCAAAATACAGATCAAAATGAATACCTCACTTCACCTGTGTGCTTTTCATTATTTCTTGAAATTTGTCACTGTTTTACCCATCACATAATATTTTCTATGGTCTTGATATCTTGAATCATTGACAGTTATGTTATGCAATACTTTGCTGTGTAGAGCTGATGTAACTAAGTTAGAATGGAAGATAGATTACAGGCTTGGCACTCAAGGAATAAGGTTTCAATTCCTGACTGGCAAGAGAACTTTCTCCCCCACACAATGTGAAGACCAACTACTGATCCTGTACAGCCTTATATCCACTGGGTACGAGGCGCTCTTTTCCCAGGAATGAAGCTGACCACTCACCTTAATCTAATTCTAAGGTTAAGCTTGCATGGAGTTATACATCCATTTCCCCATATGTCTTGATGACGTGGTACTTAATTCAGTGCAGGCACAACTTTATGTTTACTGCTTTTCTGAGTTCTGCAGGTAAATTCAGAGGCCATGCTCAACTTGAATTTTCATAGTATACATTTCTATATTTTCACTTCTAAAATCTGACTTAGCCCTCAGGCAAGGGGCTTATGAGCACATCCAAAAGAGCAGTTTTCTTCATATTATATTATGATTATTGTGACGTGGATAGCGCAGCAGGAAGTAGGGGTCATGTGAACTCTGCATTTCCATGAGTGATGTCACATACCCTCACTCCTCCCATTATCACGCAACACTCTGTTTCCTCCCGCGGTCACGTAACAACACTTCCCATTGTGACGTAACAGGGGACACTGCGGTTACTACGCAGCAATAAACAACTCTCGGCAGCATTCCCCAGCAATGCATGTAAACACGATGTTATGCAACAGTGGTAGCTATCACATAACTATTTTCTGTGTTGTCAGTGCGGAAGCTACAAAGGGCATTCCGTATATAATGCCTCCTATTTTTTTGTGTTAATCTGTAATGTCTGAGCTGGATGTTGGTGGTGTTATAGTAAAGGTTGAACCTTCCCGCCAATGTACTCTTAGTTTGGTTGTCGTGCAGTGGATAGCAACAGCAGAGCAGTCTACCAAAATGGCGTCTGACATAGATGTGCATACGAAAGAGAGATGTGTTATTGAATTTCTCACTGCTAAACAAATTGCACCCATTTACATCCATCGACACTTGCTAAAGGTGTATGAAGATGATACAGTGGATGTGAGCACAGTGAGATGGTGGGTAGTGCGTTTCAACAGTGGCGGAAGTGAAGTGCACAACAAAGCACACCCTCGGCGTCCCTGTTCAGCTGCCAGTCCTCACAATGAACAGCGCCTTGATCAGCTCAACCATACAGATCGGCGGATAACGACCAGGGAACTGTGTGCATGGCTTAATATCAGCTGTAATGCATTGGAAACGATGTTGGGGAAGCTGGATTATTGCAAAGTTTGTTCCAGGTGGGTCCCATGGATGCTTGCACAGGACCACAAAACTCATTGCATGGAAGTCTGTCAGGACCTGTTGCACCAGTTTGAGGCCGAAGGTGACAAGTTTCTGGACAGCATTGTCACCGGAGATGAGACGTGGTGTCACTACTACGAGCCGGAATCCAAAAGACAGTCCATGGAGTGGCAACATCTGTATCCCCCAAGAAAAAAGAAGTTCAAGACACAGCAGGGAAAGTGATGTGCACGGTCTTTTGGGATAGGTGGGGTGTGATTTTGTTGGATTTCCTGGAGCCTGGTTAGACCATCAATTCTGAATGCTACAAGACGACGCTGACTAAGCTGAAAGCAGACAACCTTTCGCTTGCAACACGATAACGCTAGACCCCATACCAGTTTGGCAATCACCGCACAAATTGCAAAGTTTGACTGGACTGTCCTACCACATCCACCTTACAGCCCCGATTTAGCACTTTCAGACTGCCATCTCTTTGGGCCTATGAAAGATGGACTACGTGGACAACATTTTCCAGACAACGATGCTGTCATTGCAGCTGTAAGAAAGTGGTTAGCCTCTGCTGGCGCAGACTTTTACAGACACAGCATACAGGCTCTTGTTCATTGCTGGCAAAAGTGCATAACGAATGGTGATCATGTGAAAAAATAACTGTAAGTAGCTGAAATCTTGCTCTATTTAACTGCGTTATTATGCTTTCTATATCTGTTATAGTTTTTATTAAAAATAGGAGGCATTATATATGGAATGCACCTCGTACATAACAGGAGTATTTGTCAGTGAGAGAGAGTAACCAGTCAGTTGCAGTCTAACATTTGCCAGAGTGAGTTGAAGTCCATTGTTATTGAGTTGTATCAAGTGAATGGCAGTGACTCCAGCAGAAGTAATTGTGTAATTGTGAATTGTATAAGTGTACAAGCAAATGTGGAATAAATTCGCTAGATCCAGAACGGCATGAAGTTATTTGTCGCATGACATACACCCAACACGTGACATTATATTCAATAGTCATCGTCAGATTCCAGATAGTTTTTTAGAATACATCAATTCTATATGTTTCAAAATTGTTATGTGGGGATATAACTCAACCATAACTCTTATATTTGAAGTGGAGCTGAAGTAGGGTTCTGGAAAGGGGGGTGGGGGGTTGTCTAACAGCTTTTTTGATATTGAAATGGTAAAGCATCAAATGTTAGAGTGACAGATGAATGATGAACTGGAAAGGATTTGAAAGTAAGCAGTCATGACCTAAGTGAGGTACTGTCCTGTCATTTGCCTGGCGTTACTGATGAGGAAAACAATAAGAAAACCTTGTGGAGTTGTTAAAATGAACAGTTTATGTGTATGGTACCCAATCATTATTTTACTTAATTCTGTTGAGTTTTTCAGCTTCTATTTTTAGAGCAAATTGAATGCACAAGTAACCATTATTAAGATGGAATAAGGTGAATGGAAGACATCTAAGAGCCTCAGCTATTGATGAATCAACTGTATAAGCAAATGAGTTAGTTCTAGCTATTCTTAGTGCTGAGGAATGCCCGAAGTGAGGTTTGAAGCTGTACTGAAGTCAAAACATTGTTCAGAATTGTTAGAGAATTTAGGTTCAGTTGTGTAACATAATCTCTGTTATTTGTATTATAGATGTATTTTACGTCCTTTATTACTGAGTCAAATTCTCATCCTTGCTGTTTCTCCTTTGGCTTTATCGTCATATTACATATTACATATTATTCATAGCTGTCTAAAATTGATATACTGATTTCCTGTGTAACCTTCCAGTTTGATGACATTCTTCAGTTTTATCATTTTACTTTACCTCTGGAGATAAGGACCAGATGTATTAATTGTGCTGAAGTGAGTAGGCTTTTACCTGAGGATGGAGACAGTGCCCAGTCTCCGAAACGTTTTTAAATAAAAAAACAGCACAATGGGTAATGTCCAAAAAGTCAATAATTGTATTAATATATCATCTTCACAAACTCACAGAACTTATATAGAAAACACAGGTTCTGACAAGACTAATTGTAAGGTCCATATTCATTTCCATTGACATTTTATTACAGTCTGTTTCAACAGTTGCCTGGTAAGCTATAATATTGTGACGTGTTGCGCTATCATTACTAGGGTAATAGGCAAGTCAACTCTCCTTCCCCTACCCCGCCAGCGGTGACGTGGCCAAGGGATGCTGCGGTTGCTATGCAGCCGTAAACAACTCCCGACAGTGTTGCCAGTAACACCTGTAAACACAGCACCAGACAACAGTGGTGCCTATTACGTAACTGTTTTCCCGTTGTCCAGCTGAGGGTTTATAAGGAACTACACAGTCGCCAAAAACAGTTCTCAAGGCAGCAGTTATGAGTTACGAGTTCGAGTTAGCCAGGCAGTCAACCAGTCAATTGTAGTCTAGCATTTGGAGTCTATCATTTGTGATACTGCTATTTGGAGTCTATCATTTGTGATACTGCTGATGGCAGTAATTGTCAGATTGTAAAAGGTGTGGTTGTAAGAGCGAGTGTGAAATAAAATTTGCTATATCCAATAAGGCGTGAAGTTATTTGTCGCGTTATACACCCAACACATGACAATATTATTAAACATACTCGTTACTACTAGTTCATGTTGTAAGTGTTGTAATACAAATTCTAGGTGTCTTGTGGTGTAGGTTTTTTCCCCCTTTGTAAAAGATAAAGTTGTCCCTGTGCTTAACTAATTAAGCACTACGCCATGAAGGCATATGGGGGAGTGGATGTATAGATCCACTTTTTCTTGACCTCAGCACTAGCTGGAGGTAAGTGGTCAGCTTCATGCCCAGGCCGCTTTACCCCCAGAAAAAGAGGCCCCTGTAACCATTGGATAGGAGGTTGGGTGGGCCCCCAGAGCCGGTCTGGATGATGCAGAGAAGAGAAAATTCTTGAACCTACCTGGACTCGAACTCTGACCCCTCGGTTGTCCAGCCTGTAGCTAGTCACTATACTGACTAGGCTATCTCGGCTCCTTTTTTCACCTTGTATGCATCATAATTCATTTCTGAATACAATTGATTTGATGACAGTGGATTGAGTCATGTCTTAGAATTAAGATTTTCATAGGATTGTAAAAGCTCTGTGTACCTGATGATGGCTACAATAGTCTGAAACATGTAGTGCATGGAAATACATGGTGTGTTTATACCGGAATTGTGTGGCCTGATTGATAATAAACATTTTCATAGGACATTTGCACACAAATTTTCTGTAGGCATTTAAAATGCATCACCAGGTAATGACCATTTTGTTACTTTTAAAACTCTTTTTGAGTTTCAAATTGGAATCAGTTTACAGGCTTTGTGGTGCATTATTAACATGTAATAAATTACATTCTGATGTGTTAATTATATATCAGAAAATTGTGTTTGATGGATGTAAATTGATTCCAGTGTGAATATGAAGTACAGTGGAATAGGCTATAATATTTAAGGTCCCTGAGGTTCCATTAATGGCTGAAATACTTTTTTGCTTTAACTTTATTCCATTAGACTCTGTGCATTATACCAGTAACATAAATATGAAACCCTACCCGAAATATTAGATTTTGTTATTCCACATATTGATAAACTCAACACACAATACAAATAAGATATTTCCATTCATGTTACTGAGTATTACTTGTGGTTAGAGATAACTGTATTATTTAATTAATCAGATTTCTTCATTGGTCAGGTCTGACCTAGAGTGGAGTTGAAGTTTGGTAAGATTATTATGATGCTTTATATTTTCATTGTGTGTGAATATTCTGTATCATCAGATTATGAATGTTTATAATCCCTTATTCCTTTGTATGCAAATGCCACATTATGGTATTCTTACCAGCATGTTAGAGAACACTCATGTGACTACAGAATGTTGAAAGAGACTCAATTGCATGTGAGTAATATTGCATACAGCTGCTTATTTTGAACCTCTCTAGTATTATTGTTCTGTGATGTTTACTGATCCATTGAATGCAAAAGCATTTTCACTAATATTTTGAAATGTCAAGGCAGTAGTATTACTGTTGTAATTATTTTTATATCTCCAGCCAAGTGTTCAAGGCTTATACGGTCCTTACAGTAGATGTAACTAAAGCAAGAGTGGTCGATATTTAAGGGTTTATCTTACCCTCTTGATACCATCTACCATTTTCTTGTTATTCACTGCCATTGAATTGAATATCACTACATTGAGAGTATTCATGCAAGTGCAGCTTTCTGTTCTGTAACCTGTCTATTTATGTACGTAGTATTGGTTGTACCCATAAGATGCAAAGTACTCTCCTCACTATACAGTATTTTGTGACAACATGCCATATCTGTATCTACTATTGGGATATAGAATGTTAAAAACATCATCACTGATTATGTAAGTTTTGAGGTTTTCATGGCGATGACTTATGAAGAAAGTCGTCTTCTGGGTTTAGGCGCCGTGTATTCTTCGTTTTGGCCGACGTTTCGGAGAAACGTATCGCCTCCATCTTCAGAGCAGGTGAATGGCTGGAATGCAGCCATTCAAAACTAAGAATACACAGCGCCTAAACCCAAAAGACGACTTTCTTCATCATCACTGATTGTTGAGCCAAATGGGTGATGGATTTTTAGTGGACCATGCAGTTCTGTGGGAGGTTTGTCCATGATTTTTTTATGTCTTCTGATGTTAATTCTTTCATTGCAGTCATTGATACTCATCAGGTACATAATCACAGCACAGTAAACTCCTAGTTAAATAATGTGGGAGTGTAGAGTGCTAGTTACATCAATCTGGCAGTTGCATGAGAAAAACACCCACAGAAATCCAATACAGTACGGTCTAGTAAACAAGTGTTGAACGTGAGGTGAATAAAAGACAGTTGAAATTAAGTGTACTGCAGATGAATGAGGTACTTTGAATTTACTGTAGCAAGGGCACATTCAACTAGTTGCTACTGTAGGGGCAGTTGTGTGAGACAAGATGATGATCAGTGCTGCAGGTTGTGGCTAGGAGAACTACTGTATGTTAGGTGAACACACACACACATAGCACTTTTTCCCTTTTATATATATATATGGTAAATTATCTGAAATTTTTTGCTTGGTTGTTTGAGAATTCTGGTTCCTTGAATGCTAGATAACTGGGAGTTCACTGTAATTGGTACAGAATCCTTAAATGATTATAAAGTCTCCATGTTATCAAAAGGCAAGCATATGCCTTGCTTCCCATAGTGATAAGCTACTTAATATTTGTGTTTTTTGAAGCATGGGCACTCCATATGACAGTGCCCTGACATTCAGTTTTTTAGATACTCTTCTGTTCAGTTTGCATATTGGGAACATAAAGTTTTCTCATATATGCCTGAGCTAGCCACTGTCAGAATTCTAATGGTGTAAAATTAAATAACGATTTCTTGTACCATTTTGTTAAGAATACATATATACGATTTTAAGCTTTCATGGCAGCTACACACACCGAAGTCTTCTCAAGCATCTGCATGCCATGTTTTGGAGACTCAGTCTCCATCATCAGGAGATGAATGACACAACCACACATATTTATACCTCACAGCAGAGAACATACAAGTACTCTGTGGTTATAAAACGTAATGACATGTCATCATGTCAGTCCCTGATGACGAAGGCAGAGACTGTTGTCAAACATTTGATAGCCCACTTTTATATGGCAGATCACTTGAGCAAATTTAATTGAATGCACATGTTGCTGTTCTGTTATTCTTATATAAGTTCACTCTACATGTAATCACAAGAAGAAATTTTTGTTGAATAGCCCAGTCTTCAGTAATTTTTGTTTACTATTTTGTTTGTATTCTTGTAGGTTTGTATGCATAGACATGTTTAGCCATTAGCATCTGTGTTGCTTGATCTTCCTCTTTAATGATACAGTTTGTTGGTCTGTTGAATGACATGGTCCTTAACTTCTACTGCATTCTTGTCCTGAACCATGAAATGTGTAAACTGCATTTGTGCAGGTTTCATTGGAGTCATTCTTTTTCTTCTGCCTTTCATTCTGATGTTCCTTCGCATTAATTATCACTATAAAGCTTATTTTGGGATTGCATTCTCATCACTGAATGGTGATTATGGCTTCTTACATGCCACTGAGGCTACTGAATGGATTTTACTTGTCTCTTGAAAGAACCCTGCCTGCAGTGACCTTATTTTACATTGTTTGCATTGGCAGTAAATATAATTTTCACACTAAATGTGTACGGTTTCATCCAAGTGGTACTGGCTGATGTTCTAATTGAGAATATGGGCATTGTCAGTGAAATGAATCTCTTACTCCAAAACTTTTATTGGATTATTATGTTCAGATGATTATGAAGTAATTGCTATGAGCTCTTGCTGAAATGGTGCTTTGGACATTTGTTGCTTATCAATTCTCTATGCGTTGCAGTCACTATCCTTTTCATGTCATTGAAATTTATCACATATCTTTGATATGCTGCCTGGTACCGAATGAATGCAGACTCATTAGCCACTGTTATGTAATTTAATAGAGAAGTTTTTCTTATTTCTAACTGCCAGAGATGCAGCTTACTATGAAACAGCAACCGAAGGAGAGAAAACCCATATTGAGTTGGTTGCGGGTGTGAAATAACTGCAATAACATGGATTTATTGAAGGACAAAGAACAACAGTTGGTATGTCATGTATTATTATTTGCAAAATACTCACTGTTATCTGAAAGATACATTGGTTGAGT
Source organism: Cryptotermes secundus (assembly GCF_002891405.2). Classification (NCBI taxonomy): domain Eukaryota; kingdom Metazoa; phylum Arthropoda; class Insecta; order Blattodea; family Kalotermitidae; genus Cryptotermes; species Cryptotermes secundus. Next base: position 761,926 of record NW_019742447.1, on the reverse strand, counting down.
GTTGGAAAATTTACCTCTTAAGACTTCAGAGTTAAACTTTTCATGTTGGCAATTCAAAACCTTTATTAGCAAGGCAGTTGACTTTCCATTGTTGGTTCATATGCTGTATGGGGTCTTTCATTTAAGAACAGAAAGTCTAAAATTAGTTAGGAGATTGGTAGCAAAATTAGTAGAGTACTTGTCTGGTAGTACAAGTATGTGCATTCTCAATCTTGTTCGACAGTTCTGCACTTAGTCATTATTCATTATATTTGCAAAGGATGAGGTGTGAGTGTCAGACTCACAGTAGCAATTACTGATGATGCAGTTAAAAGCCAGTTTGCGCTCCCACCAGTAATAAACAAGCACTATCAGTATTGCCTTAGTAATCATGGATATTTTCATTAAATCAGAATATTGATCTCACTGCTATACTTATGAAATACAAAATTCATTCTATTCATATTGCATCAGAACTACCATAATATTTGCAGCCATTAATAACTTGTAACAAGTAATATGATATTCTTAGGTTCCTGGGTATTGCGTGGATCTCAGGAACACCTTTTGCTTTTTTTAAACTTTTTTTGCCACCTGATGTTTAGTAATGTAGGATTTCCATGTAATCAACGGCAGTTGTAAGAGTATGACTAATATGTTGGTTATATTGTCACAAAATCAGTATAGAATTCTTTCAAATAAATATTTATATATCATAATTAAATCAAATTCATTTAGACATAGCCACCATATCTCTAGACAGACATTGAAAAATTACAGTACCTCTTTCTTTTTGTAAGTGACACAGTATTTAATTTTACAATTAGCAGCAATTAAAATCAGCACTATTATGTTGTAGATATATCTGATTAATAAAATGCTTTAAACTGGTTTTAGAGTAGAGACATCTGATTTGGTTAGTGTAATTGATATTAGAGGAAGTATCAGCTACTTTCATGTTTCTCAGGGAAGTCCATGGAAGTCCTTGTTTTGAACACTTTGAGATCTTTTCACATTACATTACATTAGTGTGTTTTGGCCTCAGATGTTAAGTAATGTAATAACATGCTGCTACTTTCAGAATTTGCATAAACATTGTTATTGATCTACAGATATAAGACTTAAGTTCCATCATGTAAAACATTCATCGCCCATTGATGAAAGTATTTTCCATTTGAAGTGTTTCATGTCTTTGGCCTTTAACATTATTGCATTAAAAGAGGGGACAAACAGATATGCAAGGCAACACATTGCTGCTGCCAAGGATGCATAAAAATTTTGAGTTTTTTTAAATTAAAACTTATCATCCTTTATGGTATCACTATCTTCCTAACCCTAATGTTTCACATTAGTCTAGCCCAAAAGCCTTCATTATATGCCTGTTTCTTACAGATGCCTTGTACTATAATTCCCACTATACCACAGCTCTCAATATATCCAGCAATGGATTTTCTTCCATTCTGACCATGCTCCATTTTGATGACCACACCAAATGTATTTCCAGAGAGAAAATTTAATATTCGTAATATGTTGTAATATTTTGAGCCCTGAAGATTTATGTAGTGACAGTTTATTGTAACTTTTCACATGAAACTTACATCCCGTGTGCAAAAGAGAGTTGTGTTACATGTGAGGAATTAGATTTCTTTCTTTGTTTCAAATTTTGATTTGGTTTTGTTTTTGTTACAATATTTTTGGCATGCCTAGGCTTGTGTTGTGACAGTTTACCATACAAAATATGTGTTCTGTGAGTAACATGTAATTACTGTGTTACCATAAAGCGGAACAATTACGTATTTTTCAGACTTCTTACATTTTTAATTTATGGTGTATTTAGCTTTGGGGTAAAATTTGGAGAATATTATTTGGGCACCTCCATATGTGATACTTCACATCAGTTTTTATTTTAATGATAAAGATTGCTTTTCACATGATTATGCAGCCACAGAAACTTCATCTTTTTAATGAATTTGCAGTTTTTATTGAAGAAAATATAGAGCCCTAAATAAAAAAATAGTTTCTGTAAATGCATTCAGACTACATATTTCTTACACATGCATTTCCTGTCGTGTATTTCTATGGCTGATGTTTAGACGTAACAGTCTTCTTATTTTTAATGGAACAGGATAGCAAAAGAGAACGGTTTCTTTCTTTCTTTCGCATTAAACAGAAGGAAAGTATAAGAAGAACTGTTAGAACCCATTTAATTTTTTGAGTATACTAAGTTTCAGAGCTTAATTCATATGAAGTCACCAAAGAAAATAAGATCAGTATTGCATACTATTGTGTAAATATTCTTTAAAGTTATAGCCTTATACTGAGGGAGGTAGTCACGCCAATTACCACAGTTTACGTGGGTTCATTTGATGCTGAAATGTCTGTAAGAGATCTATCACAGTAAAGAATTAATAAAAATATTCTTGGGGTTTTCGTATGGTTGCACTTCTGTGTAATTAATCTTGTTGGTTGTTAAAAGACAGAGACATGGAAGTTATAATGTTAACTAAGCAGACAGTCCCACCATTTTTATATTATGAACAAGGTGGGCATTAACATCACATCAGAGCATGAATCTTAAGATATCTCAATTTTGTACATATACATAAACAACTTATTGATGTTAATTCTGTATGCAATGTGAAATTTGTTTGTTTGTAGCCCTAAGGCAAAGACATATATGAGAGGGATAAGGAACATGTATTACATTCATTTTGCTTTCATTTCTAAGGACTGTGAAGGAAAAAAGTTTATTCGTGTAATATCAGGTTGGTAGTAATCTCTTTTCATAATGAAGTCTATATAATTTATATTGAATGTCTAGTGGAAGTGCTTTAAGTGCATATTTTGTATTTTTTAATTCACTTGTAATCGTCTTCAAAATTATCCTCAGTTTTATTTAGCTTAGACAAATGAGCCATAGCTTAAACCTCTCTGTCCTGTTGTAACTTTTAATCCACCAAGTGGCTTAGCACAGTATTTATAACATATCTGCCCAGTTCACACTGATTTCACCCAGAGGCAAAGGTCAAACTCCACTGTGATCATACAAAATGCATTGAGTGATGGTGTTGATATGTGAGTCATAATAGCATCAGTGCTGTAGTAACTGTACAATTATTGGGGTTTTGATAGTAAGTTAATATGGAGTTCATGGATTCAGAACAGTAATTTTTTTTAGGGGTTTTATTATTTATGAGGCATTCTATATGGAGCATATTGAACTCCATAGCAATATTATATTGCATAAATTTTTATGGCATTGTAGTTTCATGTTAAAGATGCCAAATTTTGAAGACAGAGTATTTTTTTGGAACAAAAATCACTTTTATGTTGAAGAATGGAGAAGTGGAGATACTGATATCTCAAACATGTTAGTTCAGAACTCTGCACTTCCAGGTATTGGGGATCCCTCAAGTATTAGAATCATATGGTTTAAAAGACATTTGAAAACAGCTAGAAACAAAGCAGTACAGTATAAGAGTTTGATATAGTGTGGATTGTGTGGTACTGACAGGAGATATTGTTCTTTTCCATGCTGCCGGGAGCAGTGGACCTGGGTCATCTGTCTCATAGTGGTAATGTACTATTGCATGACACTACAGTTGCAGATAACAATACCCATTCAACACATTGTGCAAATTGCAAATACAGACACAATAAAGTTCGCGCTTCCACTTGGTGCTGTGGCAGTTTTGTCATTCGCACTCTCAGGAAGACTCACTTTGATTGATTTTAGCCATCATCCTACCCAGCTTCTATTATAGATATTATGATATTTGAGCTACAAAATTTGGAATTTTTAAGATGTGTGCATTAGTAGGAAATGTAGCGTTTGTATTCTGTAGATACAGTAACATGTTTTGAATCTTTATGACATAGGTACCTGTTTTATTTCAAAGCCAGTATGCACTAGTTAGCTAAAAGGATATTGATGTTATATAGAAGAACTTCTATTTAATTATTTTTCATTTGTAGGCATTCATGTTCTTATTACAAATGCCATTCATTAGAAACATGTGTGTGTCCATACATTTGTTGAATTTAGATTAACTTCAACCAGCTGTGTTCCATTATTGCAGCATTGTATCCACGTGCTTCAGCTGGCCAAGGATCCCATTGTTTTTGACATTGATACCATTACCCTGATGTTAAAATGTGGTTGCAGAGGGAATTAAATTAACCCTTAATGGAATGATAATCTGTTACTGTGGGGAAAAGAAATGGCTTCCCTCCCTGTAGTACCAGGGAATTTAGAATCTCTTATTTCTGAATGATAAAGATTGCACTTAATATGAGAGTACCTGATTAAACTTCAGTTATGTCAGTCTTTCAGAACTAGTGTATCTCTTGAAGGCATAAACTGATCTGTATCTGATGAAACATATCCAAATCAAAACGCTTCTCACAAACAGATATAATAAATGTTAGTAAGGTAATAGTTTTCACTGTGTACTTTTTCTTTGCAATGAATAGGTTTTGTGAAAAATTAAAGAAGATGGTTTCAGTGTAAGAAATGCCTGTATGGACCTTTAAATATACTTTTTGTTCTAATCAGATTCAGAACTGCATTTCTGTAATTGTTATACGAGTGTAATGATATCAGTTATAAATGCATTTCTATTTGGACACAACATTACAATGAACATCTTTCTGAAGGTACAGAGCTTTATTGTTCTGGTAGCAGAGAGAAAGGATGAAATATTGGCAGAACAGAAGCTCACAAACACCTTGAAGCAAGAACACAAGATATTACTTTTATTTCTCAGAATTTAACAAATTTTAAGTAATAGTAATCTGAATGGAGATGAAAAATATAGAAAAATCTTTCAATTCTTTGTTGATAATTTTGTAACTGTACAAATTTTCACTGCCATCTGTGGGCCAGTTGTCTAGAAAATGTGGGAGCCTCAATATCCTACAACCCTCTTGACCTTCATGGCATGTTACAGGAACAGCTTTATCTTTTTTACAAATTTTCACAGCATCTGCTTTTTATTTTGAAATTATGTTACCCTTAAATACAGTTATGTCTATTTGACAGTGTGATTTGCTTTTTCAGATCCATGAAATCAGAATTTTGGATTTTAATTTCCATCTTGCATGACATGACAGAAATTTAATTTAGTTTTAAATAATACCTTTGGTGGACCCTAATTTGGATGCTCAGCTATTATACTTCTTTAACACACACACCCAATTACATTATGTATTTCCATAAAATTAGCTTTAATGCAAGAGCACTGTACAATGCATAACATTCTTTTGTTGTGTTAAATAAGTTGCATGGACGCTTATGCTTTTAATTTTTTTTTATCTATTAGGATATTCGTGTGCAGGACCATGAAGCAGAATTAAGGTAATTTGTGCAGTATGCTCTAAGTTGGTTGAATTAGTTACTCTCTCACATGAATTAATATTTAAGGTCATAATTTTATACGGATCCAAATATATTATAGGACAAAAATACTTTGTAATTAAAGACTGTTTGTGTACATAGTAATGTCATTAAGAAGGGCCAGGATAGTGCAGCCAGTATAGAGACTGTCTAAGGGCTGGATGACTGAAGGGTTGGAGTTTTTGTTCTGGTAAGGTCAAGAATTTTCTCTTCTAAACATCATCCAAACCGGCTCTGGGGCCCACCAGCCTTCTGTCCAATGGGCACCGGGGACTAAAGTGGATGGGCTATGGAGCCGACCACTCACCTCCAACTAGTGCTAAGGTCAAGAAAACGTGAATCTATTAATCCACTCCTGCATATGTCTTCATGGCATAGTACTCAATTAGCTAAGCACAGAGACATCTTTACCTTTGCCCAGTGTCATTAATAACACCAGATCAAAATATTTTACTTAGTTGTGTGAATAAAAGTAGGTGGAGAGAAACTAAAAGAATAACTGAAAAGTTTATTACTCTCATTATAATATTGCCGTCATAGCTTTGTATGCTAACAACTTCTTATCCATTTTTTCCAGTTACCTCTTAAGATTTTTTTATTGAAATCCATTTCATAATGTAGTAGAAAATAGAGTTAATGCTAAGAGACTGAGACTACATTGCATAAGTTACATGCTTTAATAGACCTATAAACGAATGAACAGCAACATATCTTATTCTTTAATTTGTAGTCTTGTCTTCAAATACCCCTACGCCTTTAAAAGTACAATTTATTATATCTTTCCGACACCTCCATCTCTTTATTAAAGCAACGTATCATTTTGCATGTTTTGAAGTTGAGTAATGAACTGTGTAGAAGCCACTCAAAAGCCAATTTGGCGTTATTTTGGCCATTGTAACAGTACTGAAATTAAAACGCCTGTAATAAAGAGAATAAAAGATAATAATTCTAACTTATATGAAAGATGACATTTAAAGTCAAAATATATTAGATATGCCTGGATTTTGATTTCTTTTAATCCACTAGGTGTTAGACATTTGAGTAATAGCCAACTTTTTCATTGAAAATCTACTGGTCGCACTTTTGGTTATTGTACGAGTAATATTGTGGCACATTTACGCAGAAATACATTACGCTCCGTAGAAACAAAGCAGTAAAATAAATCTTACACTGAACCATAAACATAATACAGAATTTTGAAATTTAGAAATAAATGAAGGCATTGTTATAGTTATTATCCATTTCAGATGTGTGTTACATCACCATTATGTTTCTCAGATGACTAGCAATTCCCAATTTTCTTTCTTGACCATTAGAGTCACCAGTCATGCAGAAGGTAAATACATAAAATTCTTTTCTTAAAGTTTGTGACATGAAAGCTTTCCAGTTTTCTATCTTGTCCATTACAGTCACCAGTCATGCAGAAGATAAATACACAAAATTCTTTCCTGAAGGTTGGTGACATTCATTGTGAGAGAGTAAATTTTTTTGAAGGCCCATCCAGTTTTATATACTGTGCTTCCCACAGAATAAAAATGTTTTTGAGACATAATTTAACATCCATATTCATAGTTATTCACATATAAACATTGAAACGTTTAGTCTTTTTACCTTATTCTTCATTTTGTACAGTAAGTTATCATAGAAAATCTCTATAAACACCTCTTGAAGAGGACAGTTGTAAAGGAAGTTTATATTTTTAAGTTCAGTTTTCATTCATTTAAAAGATATATTGAAGAGGAAATGACCAAGGTCAGGCAAAGTGATGAGTGTTGTGATATATTTGTAAAAGAACAGAACATTCAAGCACTGTGTATTTAGTTATACAAAACTATGTACTTTCTGAGGAGATAAAATATTATCTGTTTCACAGCCTACAAGTGAAAATGTTCATCTGAGATATTGTTTTGTTGAAGAAGTACAACCCATATTGTTGGCTATTAATAACTGACATTGACCGAGGGCCTGTGCTGCATATAATTTCATAAATAACTGCTCACTCCTCTCAGTTCATTATTTCAAACATAAACTGTACAACTTACAATGAGTGTGCCGATGCCTATTTGTCTGTGTGTCACTCATATGAATTAAATGACTGAAAGACAATGAAACTGTTTAAATGTAATATTTTCCACTGTAGAAATTAACATCAATTCAATTAAACTTAATAACAATATAACCAGTACATTATGATCCTATGTACAGATATTCAGTTATATGAATTCACATTTGTTTATGTTTGCATGTGTATTTTATTTTTAGAGGTTTATTGTTTGCTTTTGTTTGTAACATATTTTATTACTAGCAAGTTAAATTTCATTATTTTAGAAGGGATATTTTGTATTATTTAACTTTTAATACTTGTACCCTCATGATAAGAAATTTGTGACACATTGTGGCTTCTGATAGAAAGCAAAATATTCACGGGTGTGTATTTTATTAATGGAAAACCCTATTTTAATATTAATGCAGTGTATGTCCCTGACTCTATGTACTGTATTTGTCACAGAATATGTATGAATATTTACTTACTTTATAATTATTCCTCCATTAATTTAAATGGAATCTCCCAGTTGTTTATTTAATACATTGCACACAATGTAATACATCACTGCAGTTTATGATTTACCTAGTCAAGATCCTGTTTTTAACACATTTACTGTGATTTCCCCACACTGGGCTTTTACCTGTTAGGCCAACCATTTTTCATAGAAACTTAATTTTGAATTTACTATATTCAAGATGAAAATGGTAGAGAACAAGCAAAAAATAGTTGACTGTTACTGTATATTTAAGTTGTTTCATGCATCAGCGAGCCACACTTAAAGGTTCTTTGCATTTGAGTGACATCTGTAAGGAAAAATTACATTAATGTACACAGTGGTAATAGCCCATCACCTGATGGGATCAACACTGGTATACAGTATGCTTCACTCTGCCAAAATAATAGGCTAGGCAGTGAATGTGGCAATGATCTAGTAATGCTGACATTGTGTTATACAGGGAGATCAAAAGTCACGCACATCAAACTAAAAGTTTTTATAAATTGTATTGCAGTTAATATAATTATATCTCCTACCACTAGATGGTAATAATTTTCCGGGGAGTAAAGCATGGCCAGCGCGTAAGGCTGACAGCCTTACCACCACCTTTGAGCTGATTGTCTAGATAATGTGGGACCCCCGTCTCAGGGATAGCTTTACTTTACCTTTTACTTTACCACTAGATGGTACTGTAGGAGTATTAACAACGAGTAGAAACACCCTCTGTCGTGTTATCAGTCATACGACATCTGCAGTATTCATTCATTCATTAGTAATCTGTCAGACGGCAGGTCCACAGTCTCTTCCAAAACAGTTTCTTCACTTAATGTGATCTAGAACTTTCTCCTTCAAATGAGAATATCCTCTTCTGTCCCCAAGGTCATCCAGCATCTTCTTACTTCTTCTTCCTCGTCTTCTGGTCACTTCTATCTGCCCCTCTATCTTTCCTTCAGTAACTTCTTCTAGAAGGCAGTTACTGCGTAAGATATGGCCAATCCAATTAGCCTTCCGTTTTCTTATTTCATGTAGGATATTCCTCTGCTCACTGACTCTAAATAACACTTCTTCATTTCTCACATAATCGGTCCAACTGATCTTCTCCATTCTTCTCCAACACCACATTTCGAAGCTTTCCAGGTGTTCCTGATCTACTGCCCTAAGTGTCCAAGTTTCAGCCCCATACAAAGCCATGCTCCAAATGTAGCATTTCACTAGTTTCTTT
>NW_019742447.1:677649-752680 GCF_002891405.2 Cryptotermes secundus | reverse complement strand
TCCTTAGCCATTAACACAAGGTCATCTGCATATTTCACAGTTCGAATAATTTGCCCTCCTAATTTGAAGTCTCCGAGCCCATCCAGAGCTTCCTTGGTAAGGCATTCGCTGTACAAGTTGAACAAAATTGGTGATATACTGCATCCTTGTCGAACTCCTCTTCCAATCTTCACACTTTTTGTCTCCCCTCTGTCCAGTTGCACTCTAACTTTCTGATCCATGTACAATTTACTAATCAATCTTCTTTCCCACCAGTCGATACCTGTTTCCTTTAGAATGTGCATTAATTTTGTCCAATTTACACAGTCAGATGCCTTCTGTCAGTCTATAAAGCAAGCACACAGTTCTTCATCTATCTCCAAAGTTCGTTCTGCTATAATTCTCATCATCCCAATTGCATCCCTGGTTCCTTTTCCTCTTCTAAATCCAAATTGATCTCCAAATACATCCTCTATTTTCCTTTCAATTCTTCTTTTAAGTATCTTTGCTATTATCTTTGCTGTATGTGCAATAAGGCTTATTGTGCGATGGTCGCTGCATTTTGTAGCTATTGTCTTTTTCTTTAAGGCAATCATTGTCACTTCTGTAAAGTCCTTGGGCAACTCCCCGGTTTATTAGTTTTGTCAGTGTTTTCAAACCACCTTTTCCCAGTAACCTAAGCACATCTCTTAGGTACATCATCATCTCCCCTAGCCTTTCCATTCCTCATGCCCTTGATAGCTTTTTCCACCTCACTTTGTAAAATATATGGTCCTCTCTCGTCTGTATCTACTTCTTCCAGTTCCACTTCCAAGGTTTCTGGCCGATTAGGTCGATCATATAGTTCTGTAATATAGTTTTCGCAAATTTTCAGCACTTGCCTCTGATCTACTACTCTATTTCCCTGGGAGTCTTCAATGCCAATATTTTGAATCCAATGATTCTCTTTCCATCCTAGTTCTTATGTCTTCATGTACATCAAATCATAACGTCCTGTCCTTTGAAATTCTATAATCTCATTACATATCTTCTCAAGATATTCCTTTTTGGCCCTGTCCGTGGCTCTTTTCAATTCATTCCTCAGTCTCCTGTATTTCCTCCTGCGTTCTTCATTGTTTACATTCTTCCATTTCCTTCACTCCTCCATTTTACTCATCTCCTGTGTAACCCATGGTTTTCTTGCTATCTTCTCAACTTTACCAACCAATTCGCTAATAGTATCTAACATGCATTCTTTTATATTGTTCCACTGCACTCTAGCATTTCCGCTTTCACTTTCAGTTGCACTGACATTCTCTTGTAGGGTCTCCTGCATGCTTTGTCTTTGAGCACATAACTTCTCCAAATCCCATCTAGGTCTGCGCTTTTGGAATCTTATAATTTTCTTCAACCTGGTTCGAAACTTGGCAACCAGTAAGTTGTGGTCAGAGTCAATATCTGCCCCAGGCAGCGTCTTCACATCCTTCACACTGTTTCTGAATCGATGTTTCACAAGGATGTAGTCCAGCTGATGCCGCCTCCAATCCCCAGGTGCCTTCCATGTGTAAAGTTTTCTCTTTGGCTTCTTGAACCAAGTGTTGGTAACAATCAGTCCATTTCTTTCACAAAAGTCAATAAACATTTGACCCCTGTGATTCCGTCTTCCTAGTCCATGTGATCCAACAATATTCTGATATGATTCATCTCCAACAGTGCTATTCCAGTCTCCTAATATGATGATGTTTGTGTCACCTCTTAGCTTTGTTTATTGCAGGACAGACGTGTCATTTTCCCAAGAACAACGAGTTTTCATTGTGGAACTTTATTTCGCCTGTCATTCTTCACTGATGAAGCATGGTTTCACCTTAGCGGCTATGTGAACAGTCAAAACAGTAGGATTTGGTCATCTGAAAATCCACATGTGTTACATGAAAAGCCCTTCCTCTGTCAGAAAATTGGAGTGTGATGCGCTCTATCACGTCGAATAGTGGACTCAATTTTCTTTGGAACAACAGTGAACAGTCCAGTGTACCAAGACATCATTACACAGTTTATTGCGCTTCTTGAAGTTGATGAACATGAGTGTTGGTTGCAGCAAGACGGTGCCACATGTCACACATCTAATGAAACCATGCAGTTCTTGTGAGGGTTTTTCTGTGACCATCTCATTTCGAAAGGATTTTGGCTCCCGTGTTCTCCTGATTTGTCACCCACAGACTTTTTCCTTTGGGGGTACCACAAAGGAATTGTCTATAAAAACAATCCGTATACACTGGATGACCTCAAGAGGAATATTACAATGGTGATTAACAGCATCCGTTTACAGGTGCTTCACAAAGTGGCCTCAAACATGGTAAAAAGAGCTCACGCATGCATTGCTGAACAGGAAAGCCATTTGGAGCATATGTTGTAAAGACATGATTTGATTTTGCATTTCTAAGATGTAAGTTTATAAACATTAATAGTAAGTGCTGTATGTCTTGTAGTTTGTGCATTAAACCAGCAACATATAATTGGTTAGTGTGATGTGCGTGACTTTTTGATCTCCCTGTACATGTTATACATTTTACAAGTATGTTGTATATGAGGATGGGATCTTGCATATTTGAAGAATATTGCAGAGAAACAGTCCAAGAAGTATATTTTTTATCAATATCTGTTATGGCTGTACTGTTATATCCATATAATATAATTTTTTCTGAAGACAAGTGTACAGTAACTTTATTTTGTAGTTTTATATAATATAAAATAAAATAATTTGTTTATAGTGTAACTGTAATTTTTTCTCAAACATTGTAGTAGATGACTTTTTGCATTCAGTAGAATCTTACAGTGATGAAGTGACTGTGAACACTATGCTATTTGGAGCGAGTCTTGAGATTTTGAATATCATCTCCAGAAAATGGAGGCAGTGTGGTTCTGCAAAACGTCGGACTGTCTCTGAAGTACACAGCATTATATCCCACATCAACGGCAATGATGTTTAGGCACTGAAAGATGTACTGATATTCTTTCTTCTGAACAAACCTAATTTATGTTATTTTAAGAGGTGTAATATGTCATGTAATTTTTGAGGAAGTAATCTTTAAATGTTGAGAAAATTGTCTACATATGTGAATTTTATAACAGTAATTAATGAACAGTATAGTTTCCTATTCTGTTATTTTCTAGATGGTTTGGTGTGTGTTACTCCACAGATATTCTGCAATGTTATAATTCTAGCATTATATAATATACTTCCTTTCTCGCTCTCTTAAATTCTCAGGGACTCTTGCAGTTTTAATGTAGAGGCTTATAAATATCCACATAGCTTCAAATAGGCAGTCCTATATCTTGAATTCTTTAAGATACCAGGTCACTGTTCAGTTTATTATTCACTATATATACAATACTGAATATTGTTCTACTTCATATTACATTTTGAATTATATTTACTGTATCTCTTAGTACAGATACAATTTTGTTACAGTCAAGCAGCAAGATTGAGTTCAGTAGTTATGATTTATTGTATATTTGTGCTTACAAACAGTTTTCACACTACTATACAAAAAGTTTGTCTAGTTTTCAGAATAATTGTGTTAGTACTGATAGACGCACAAATATGGAGTCTGACTTGGGGGCCTGCTTATTCCAGAATTGGAAATGTCACTGTTACATGTGATGTGTCAGGTACTCTCAAATAAATGAATGAGTGTATTCTGGCTAATATTGGTCAGTGGAATTCTGACACGTTTGGTCTACGATGCACCCACAAACTAAGCGTCACCAACAAAACCATTACAACATGGTGTGAAGTAATCTCTTGTAATATCAAACCTGCCTCACATTTTCACAGCATTTATGACATCACAGAAGGTAGATCTTGATAGTTTCTTTTGGGAAATGCTCAATATGAGTATTGATACATTAATGGGTGTTAGATAGACATAAATGCATAAAATGTGGATGGATTAAAGTATCATTAGTATCTTACACATATTAATCAACTGATTCACTTGTTGTTTGCTTTTATTCATGGTATTTCTCTGACTACAATTCACTTAAAACCCGATCATTCAAAGTGGTATTGTTACTTCATAAAGATGGGCTCACAAAACTAATGTTGAAAATGTACCTAGAAACATGTCTTCATAGACTCTCTGTCTAATACTGTTCTGTTCAGTTTAGAAAATGGAAAAAGGTCCAGTTTATTCGCCACTGAACTTACAATAATCTGCGCTCTTACCTACAGCAAGTTGTATATATAAAATTTATTTACAGAATTTGTATTAGCTTTTAATTTTATGGTAATGTGTTCCAACTTCTCATTCCAGTAAAAGAGTAAAAGTAAGAGAGCGTCAGAGGTGAACTGATATTATTCAGCGTTGATAAAACATATGTTGAATATGCAGGCAAAACTGTCCCCCCCCCCACACAAAGCAGAACATTCCCTTAGGAACAGTGGAGAGTGTCACTAAGACATCCTAAGTTGCAAGCATTAAATTTGACATATCGGTTTTCATTCTTAATTTCTAGTTGACAGATAATAAAATTTGATAATATTTTGTCTATATTTATATTACAATCCCATTTTACAGTAATATTACTATGGTAACCATGTTGGCAGCATATGTTAAAAAATTTGTAACTGGTTTGAAGTTCTCATGACAGTAACTGTAAAGAGTGCTATCTTTTGAGATGTCACAGTGTGTAGTCTGTTAGAAGTTTATTGACATTCCTCTGAAATGCCAGTACATTTTTACCACACTACACAGCATTACATCCCAGAAGATGATATCTTCACTACATGGCCATACATCCATTACATGATGTGTTTGAGGTCATAAGTCATTGGTGTTCACATGTTGTAGAAGTCAGTCTACCATAATTCTTTTTGCGACATGTGTATTCCAATACATTGCAGTGTTTTGCCAGTTGACCTCTTTCTTCACATAAGAATTATATGCCTCATATTGTTGTCTTAATAATGTTTTGGAACTCCTTTATCTATGATTTAGTTACCTCCCACTAATCTCATCTGATTGACCAGAAACAGCTGACACTCCATTCATATCAGCTGAAGGGTATAACTTAACAATAACTCAGAATCGTCTCATTCACATCTCTCTGAGTTTGTATCTATTGCACACTTCAGTATTGCTTTACATAAGTACATTTACATTGACTAACAGAAAAGAACACAAGTATTCATGATGGACACAGATGAGTTTTAATGGCTTCATGATTGTCTGGTACAGTGCAGAATCAATTCAGAATTCATTCATCTCTACAGTATAATTATCTTTTATGTGAGTTGGGCTTGTTTTGAGAGTTAATCATTCATTTGGTGATATTTTTAGAACACCTGCAAAATCATGCAGTGTGTTGCAGTTTGGAAGATTTTTCCATGTGTTTATTGGATGCTCAGTAATTAAAAGTCAGTTTAATCAGAGTTACCCTGTAATTGATCATGTTTATGCCATTGGTGCTTAGATATACATGTATTTTTAGTAGTAGCATGTATGAATGCCGTTGTTTTTTTTATATATATAAATTGGGTTATGGGATCCTATACATATTAACACTACACAAAGATTTTGACAGTTATGTATGTGTGTTTGAGGCTTTTCAAATTCATCGCATGAATTCAGTTGACTGTGATGTTTTTGTAACAATACAGAACCATGCTTCACTGAGTATGTGTAATGTAATATTTTAATACTCTTAGGGACCAGTACCAAAATGTTATAAAATAGGAAAACCCTGTTTATACATGTATGTTTACTAAGTCAAGAATTACATTTATTAAGATTTATTGTTGTAATTACAATTTTATTGTTTATCAGTTGTGTCTCATATGCCTATATGTGAATGCCTCATCACATGTATCTGTGGCTGTTCATATGATGGCACTAAATACTGAATATTGTGTAAAGTGTAAGTTACAAGATGGCTTCAAGTTGAAGAAAGAGATTAATATAGAATGTAATGCTGTATTTTAGAATTTGTTTTCATAACGCATGCTGTGGGTTAACACATATAAACTACTTTTTAATGTCCTGTTAATCCTATTATTAGTTATTTGTGTATGTTTCGGTTAAGGGTGAATCAGTGCTGTTGGAAGTTCTGCCTTTTGTTTTGAAGCACTTTTTGTAAACTATATTGTCATGCGTAGTGTGGTACGCATAACAAAAAAATAACAGGTTCTAGTTCGAATGATTGGATTTATTTGCACACGCACTAGGATTCCCAGTCTTCGGTAGTTGTCTCCTGGCAGTGGATTTCATCACAGAAACTAGCACTTCAGTTCATTATGAAGTCATCTTGCTGTTTCGTCTTCATTCACTCTAGAACCACAGAACTAAAAATTCTTCTTGACTCACTCTTTCAGCTTACAACTGACTCGTAACTGCCCTTGAACTAACTCTGTCATTGCATGCACTTTGCACTGACCCCACAGAAAACATCATCTCTGTTGTTGCTGATGTCATTGCTTACATGTAAGTGTGTTTATTGAGTTGCTGCTTAGAAATGGGTTGCATAACCCTGTTGTTCCACCACTGCTTGGCATGGATGACATAGAAAACACAGCCTTATCTATTGTTGCCTGTTGGACTGTGTTTACAGAGCTGTTGTCTGGCAACGTGTTGATCAAATCTGTTACAATATAGTACAAGAATTGAATTCATCTTTCCCTCCAAGTTAAATTTAGGACATTCCTAACATTTGAAGCTACAAGAAATATCTAAAAATTGGGAAACTAATCAAATTATCGTTTTCTTTCAATGTCGTGATATAGTGATGGCTGTTCATATTTTGTTAGTTTTAGGTTCTACCCATATCAGTGGATGATGGCATTATAGTTTCACTATTTTCACTTATCTGTACACAAGCAATAGTGTATGCTCAGCTTTCCTAAGAAATGCATCAATCACATGTATCTTAAGCCAAATTGTAAAACATGGATGATACTTTACATGGAGTTATTACTGTTTTGTCTATTTTTTGATACATACATTTAAAATAATTCTGTCAAATGTATAAGGTGAAATTAAAAAGTTACAGTTGTCTTTCTGCTTAAAGACCATAACCTTTTATAAATATTTTCTAGTATGTACATTGTCTTCATTTGGTTTGTTTTGAGATATTGAATGTCACAAGCTAAAAAGAATTTCATGATTGCAGCAATCCCTGGTTTTGAATTTCAGATATTGAGTTTCCCATTCGTATACAGTTTCACCAACTGTCATATTTTTTTTTTATGATTCCTGTTGTGTATGTATGTGCATGTGCGTGTGCACATGAGTGAGTGGGTGTGTACACAGAAACAACTGTTGGATTCTATGCTAAGAAATCTACATTTGCTGGGAATAAGACTGCAACAGCCAGTTCACATCCCAACACACTAGTTACACATTATGAATCTTAATATTATTCTCCCACCTAGGACCCCCAAGTGATTTATTTCCTTTGGGTTTTCTGACTAGAATTGCATATGTACTTGGCTTTGAAGAATGTTAACAACAGCCTCGGTTTTTGCAACTTGCATTTTTCCACAAGGCCTTGGTTTTGCCACTATGGTGTTTTTCAGGATTGTAATCCCTACAGTAAATGAGGGATTGCTGTACACCTTAGTGAAAGTGTGCCCATTTGATATATGATCAGATTTTGCAAAGATTTTTTTATCTGTGAACTTTGTGCCATACATTTAGAAATTACCGACTGAAAGTATCTTGTGTGTTATATTAAGATACATCTTTCTGTAGGTAAAAATGGGAGAACTGAATTTGTTAGTTTCATAGAATCTGTTCCATAGCTGTATTGTGTCAGTTAAATTTATCCTCGAGTTGCATGACCATGCTTAACATAATCTCATCTTATGCACAAATAGTTTTCCTGTGATTGGTGCTGTTAAGAATAATTTGATACAGCTATTCTTTACAGATCTGAAGTCTTTATGATTGATCTGAAGTTTTATGTATTTACTCACATACACATATATGCATATTGAGAAACTATTTATTTACATAGATTTGAAAAGGGATATTTAGAGCACTGGCTCACTAAGAGTGCCCCAAACATATGATAACTTTATATGTATAACTTATATCAATTCTGTGTTTATTTTTAAAAATGTATGCAAATAAATTTATATGGTAGGTTTGTTTTGTCTAATTCTACTTGTTACGAAAGTACGAAGAGCAACATGGATTTCCATTTCCATTTCCTTTCCCTGTTTTGTATAAATTTTACTCTTAACTTAAGGAACTGCTATCATTGTAAAGCACTACTGTCATATTCTAACTATGTCTGACTTGATGTTTGATTCCTTATCAGTTATCATCTATAAATGTGTGTTTTTCAGCTACAAGGAATGCATTATACATAGGAAAGTGAATGCAGCAGCCATGCAACTGACCCAATAAGCTGTGCATGCTTCAGTAATTTGTGTGCCAGCAGTTATGACAGAAATAGAATGACTTATGCTAATTTGATTTTTCAGAAATTGTAAAGCGCAGAATGCAGCCTATTTTGTGAATTTCAAAGATATATGAATTGCTCTGTATGTTGATTTTAGTTGTTTAAAGAAAGTATATGCAGTTATAAATTATTTATAGTAAAACTAACTATATCGGCATTTCCCAAAGTAGGAACATTGCCACCATGACCCCTGGGTCCATGACACTTTCTACCATGAACTGCCAAAAATGCTAGTGATCTAATTATAATACAGTGAAATTAATAAGAAAATACCACTTTAATTTTCAAATATACAGTTTAATATAAAATGTACTTCTTATATACAGTTAAAGTTCATTCGTAATTATTTTTTAAATATCTAAATGACGTCTGAAATAATTATATCAAATCAAATCAACAAATCAAACATAATTATAACAGGTTTGGTGGCCTCAAAATCTTGTAATAATGTTAAAGGGATTTGAGTCCAACATAAGTTACTGGGCTGTATGACAAAATGAACATTTCCTGTTATCTATTCATTCACATTTCTTTAGCATTTTGAATGTTTGGAATTTGAAAAAAAAAAATGCGCTGAATTGTGTAAATTAAACTGTAATATAGTGCTGTAATGATATTATTCCTGATAAACAACCCTTCTTGTGTAGTGATATGGAAATTATACAGTTAGAAGCATATTATTTATGTTATTTGTATATAAATTGATAGCTTGTTTTGTATTTAATTTCAGCTGCTCTCCTGGACAGCCCTCAGATGCTTATTGCTGAAGAGGAAAAGATTATAATTGAAGAGACATCAGGAAATCAAACATTTGTAGAAGAAAAGTATGTATTTTATTATATAGTAATTACATAATGTGCAACAAAAAAATTAATATAGGTAAAGAATGGTAACATCATGCACTGCTGTTGAAAGAAATGTGATCTTATAATGCTTCTGTTATGCACACCCAACCTTTTCCATTTTTCCACTTATTCTTTTATTCAGTGTGCAGCTGGCATATTTAATGGCAAAACTACGGTATAATTTCATTTGCTTCCATTGGCTCTGTCACAGTTCCTTTCAAGGTTGGACTGGCCTTTGTCAGGCCTGACTTTCCATGCATGATTCACTTAGCTTTCCACCTGCTTCTGATGGTTTTTTGCTTGCTTTATTCTTCAGCTTTGAAGATGGAGGCGATGTTACCTTCAAAACGTTGGACTTTCTTCTAACTACATGATGTTGCAATGCAGAAGTCTCTGTTCTTCATAGTCATCACTGTGAGAACCTCAAATCCATTGAAACAAATATCTTTTATTCCAGTGTGGCTCAGTAAAAAGTAACCTGCGTGATAACAGCAAATCTGAAATTTTGTTTTGACAGGATAATTGTTTTCCATCTAATTGTTATTGTGCTAAGGAGCCAGAGGTGTCCAATGAATTTCATTGTGGAACATCTGTTTTTCCATTCATATGTTGGGGACAAGGTGAGAAACTTGCAGCATATAAGCTGTTCTGGTACAAAGCAGAATGCAACTGACAGTGCCTATCTGTAGGTACTACAAGGGTCGTACTGAACGTCATGAGCAACAGTTTTTTGTGAAGTAACATGCTTTATTATTGACTAACCAAATACACCACCTCAATCTACAGACCTTTCTTTATTTTTCCACATAATTGCCACTTCTTTGTACACATTTCTCCCAGTGTTCTGGGAGTTTGAAAATTCCCCTTCTGTAAAATTCCATTCCAGCCATCCGAAGACACTGACACACTGCTTTCTGAATTGCCTCCCTTGTCTCAAAACGTTGTTCACCCAACTGATCCTTCACAAATCTGAAAAGATGGTAGTTGGAGGGTGCCAGATCAGGACTATAGGAGGGGTGTGGAAGAACTTCCCACCCCATCTTTGCAGTTGCTTCTAATGTCAGGCGAGCAGCATGGGGGCGAGCGTTGTCATGCAGGATGATGATGTTTTGTCCTGGACATTTATCGCGCAATGCACAACGGAGCTTGTGCAGCGTCTGGACATAACGAGCAGCATTGATGGTTTGCCCAGGTTCCAGGAAGTTGGCCAGAATAAACCCCTCTGCATCTCAGAAGACTGTGCACATCACCTTCGCAGCTGATGGCACTGTCTTTGCCTTCTTTTTTGATGGAGAATGCAAATGGTGCCATTGCATAATCTGCCATTCCGTTTCGGGCTCAAAATGGTGAAACCAGCTTTCGTCACCTGTTACAGTACAGAGCAAAAAGTAATCGCCTTTTTGTCGATATCTCTGCAGCAGTTCTGAGGTGATGGCTTTTCATTGACCTTTGTGGTCTTCGGTCAATAACTGTGGGACCCAACGAACACAAACTTTCCTATAGCCCAAGCTTTCAATCATCTCCTGTACTGCACTGTGCCCTATTCCAAGTTTTCGGGCTACTGTGTCCACAGTCACACGCCTGTCATCTTGAATGATCTCATCCACTCTTTCCTTGTTGCGTTCAGTAGAGGCTGTTTGAGGACAACTGCTCCGAGGCTCATCTTCGATGTTGGTTAAAATGTTTCACCCATCTTCGAACACTTCCATAAGCACGCTGAAGTCTGGTGAATTTCTGCAGCAGGGATTTCCTCTTTCACAAGGAATTCAATGAGAGCACACTGGCAAAACGACGTATGGTTGTCGGCCATTTTGTTAGGAGTGATACTGGTCACGTGATGCAAGCTATTGATGTCACAAGACACTCAAGGTTAACACGACAGCTGGTTCCACCTACCACCATACTCTCTTTCGTCTGCTGTTCCCAGGTTGCATGCAAAAAAAAGTTGCTCATGACTTTCGGTACAACCTACGTACTAAATGAGAGTATTTCATAACATCATACTGGGAAATATGCAAGATCTGTGGGAAGGCACTGAACAGCATATCACATTTCAGTTTTAAGGATGATTAGAAGTCATAACCAGTGATGTGAAGTATGCCCTCATTATCATGAATCTCACCTTTAAGTGTTATTTAACGTGAAAATTATTTATTGAGGTAATATTAAAGGTTCAGAATTACTGGAATTTTTTACTTTGGCCATCCTCCAGTATTCTGAAAACTAGAGGACCGCCTCTGTGGTCTAGTGGCCAGAGTTCCTGGCTACAGATCCAGAGGTCCTGGGTTCGATTCCAGATGCTACCAGATTTTCTGAGAAGTAGTAGGTCTGGAAAAGGATCCACTCAGCCTCGTGAGGATAATTGAGGAGCTCTTTCAAAGATATAGTGGCTCTGGTCTAGAAAACCGGAATTAACGGCTGTAGGAATTCGTTGTGCTGACCACACAACACCCTCTAGCCAGTAAAGTTGGCACTAACTTTGCTGACAAGCGGCGGTCGCTCGGTCAGTATAGTTCACTTGCAGGCTCAAGTCACAGAGTTTTAGAGGACACAACATTTCAGAAACTGGATCCGTTTCCTACCTTAGGCAACAGAAGAGACACCTACTCTGTTTTGTCCCTTAGAAAGAACTACTCTGATTGAGATCCAGTTTCTGAAGCATTGCATTCTCTAATTTTTAGAATACTGGACAATGGGAGAAGTGTAAAGACCCAGTAATTGTGTGTGTTATACACCATCATCATCAGAACCCTTTAGAATTCAATATTTAAGGTGTTTTACACTACGCCATACTGAAGTGCTTGGAATGCATAGGCATTTGTGGAAAATAAAACCTTATGGGAGGTTATGTTTGTCGACTGAAGGTGAGATTAAAGAGTCCACAGTACCCATTTTGTAGAAGGCTGGTTGGTTTCCATGTCTGTTCTTGACGTGGCAAAGAAAAGAGTTCCAACAGCCCTACTACACTATGATTGTGAACCCTGTCTGTCCAGTACACAGCCAGTCACTTTACTAGTTGATCTGACAGTTTCCATTTTTTTTTTTTTTTTTTGTATTCATATATTTTCTTCTAAAATACACTTGTTCTTTTTTGTGTTTTTTTATATCTCAGATATTGTACTGACAGTGTGATTGTTGGGACAGGAGCTTGGTGGACACAGTATACGCATTGAAGGACCAAGTAAAGGAGCTGCAAACCAGTGTAGCACATCTGTCTTCACAGCTGGAAGAAGAAACTAAGGCAAGGCTTACTTTGCAGAATATTGTTTGCACCCATCTTGTTGCAGCTGGTAAAGAAGATATTCACTGGCCTGAGAATTAAGATACTATGAGATAAATTACATTTTCTTCAGAACAGAGAAGAAACTGACAGAGTTTCTGAATGACAGTAGTCCCTGTTACAAATTATCGTAGTAATTCATTCAGAACATTTGGAATATCCTTGCCGTAAGAAAATGTACAATCAGTGTGTAACCGCCCATCTGCTGGTACATACAAAAGTCATCAGGGTCATAATATACGGTTGGCAATTGTGACACATGTTTAATATAAAATTAAAATGCTGCACTAATTTAAGTTTTTATGCATTTCACATAATTTACATATCAAACATTTAGGTATTATTAATGGTTATTAGACTTGACACCGAAGTTGTCAAATTTTACATTATAGTTAAAGACTTTATTAAATTCATCTACATTAATTGTACATAAAATGTTAATTTATGTATACATAATAATTGTTAAACCATTTCATATATATACAGGGTGTAAATAAATATATGTTACAGTGTTCTGTGGTAGATAGATGGGTTCAATCTGATCATCTTACCTCTGCGGCTTACTGATGACATTTACCTAACATTTCTCCAAAACCTTACCCAAGCTGCTAGACGTGGTCCCTTTGGAAGTCCATTGCGAAATGTGGTTCCAGCATGATGATGCCTGAGCACACTGCACTAATGTCCTTCATGAGTATTTGGATGAAACCTTTGGCAACAGATAGATTGGTCATGAAGGCCCATAACCTAGCCCCCTCTCTCCCCTGACTTGACTCCATTGGTTTTCTTTCTCTAGGGGTATATGCAGAGCCTAATGTATGAGTCTGCAGTGGAGACAACACGATCTTGTGCCAAGAATTGCAGTCACAGCTGGAACCGTCCGGGAAATGCCAGGTATCTTTCAAAAAGTTCAGCATAACATGGCCAAGCTGTGCAGAACATGCAATGAAGTTGTTGGCTGCTATTTTGAACAGCTTTTATAACGTAAAACAATGATCCCATCCCCTAAAACATATGCATCCTCTCGGAAACTTTCGTGGCACTTGGTGCCAAAATGAAGCGTTTACAGACATAGGTGTGTTAACAAAATATGATCAGATTGAACCCATCTATCACAGAGCGTTGTAACATATATTTATTTATGCCCTGAATATATATATGTGGGGGGGGGGGCACATGGCAGCGTAGTTGGTTGAGGCACTATGTTACAAGCCAGAAGGTTGCAGGATCAAATCCCGATGGGGTCATTGAATTTTTTCACTTGACCTAATCCTTCCAGCTGCACTATGGTCCTGGGGTCGACTCAGCCTCTAACACAAATGAGTACCAGGAATATTCTTGGGGGTAAAGGGTGGCCGTCACATAAGGCTGACAACCTTACCACCATCTATGAGCCAATTGTCTAGAAAATGTGGGAACCTCAACATCTCACAACCCTATGGGCCTCCAAAGCCTGTTACAGGGATACCTTTACTTACTTTACTTTTATTATATACGAAATGGTTTAACAATTATTATAGCTCACTCTGAAATAAACTTACAGGATTTTGAGGTAACAGTTAATATTATAACGAAAATGCCTTCATACTGACATTGTAACCATTCATAACAGTCAAACTTTATAATAAATGAAGAGTACAGTCTTCTGGGTGATAATGCTTTGTAGTTCAGAATAATCCAACATTTCGGAGGAACATATCACCTCCATCTTTAGGGTTGAAGAGTAAGCCAGCCACGAAGCTAAACCTAGAAGACTATGCTCTTAAGAGTCAACTTCTGTGATAACCTCAGATCCAACTTTATAATACATGTTTTAGTAAACATTCTGCATCTCCTTTCTATTAAATATAATTAATTTTTTTGGTTTTGATATTTGTAGTGCGATATATGCTGCAACTGGTGTTCCTGTGAGGTAAATTTTCGGTTGTAGTAACTGTGTGCATTAGGAAGAATATTCAATTATGTTTCAACTCCTTGTAATAAGACATTGTTAGCATTGTCAGTGACAGTAATGTTCATTATTTTTTAACAGTAAAATCCAGATGAAAGTACACTGTGCTTTCTTCACAGAGATAAGTATGCCATGAGTATAAAGACTATTTTGTATTAGATTAAGTTTTGCATTTTTGGCCATCTTGTTAAAATCGATGAATAAAATATCAGTATTGAATATGATTTGAATGTGTTTTGTCACTTTTTATTGTAGTCACTCCTGTGAAACATTTCACTAATCCAACAAAGTGTCTGATGATAATACATATGTTAAGTAAAGTTTTAAAAATACAGCCCTTCAGTATCCTTGGCATGTTTAACTTGGTCACTCACACACACAGCTGTGCCCACTCTAGACCAATTTCTTCACTCTCATGGAAGATTATGTTTGTATTTGATTTTAGTGTTTTCTATTAATATAAGGGCAATGAAACCAAGGATCTGTGTCTGTATCATGAATTACATGGCCAAGTTATGTTTGAAGCTTTTGTAGCTATGTGATTGAGGTGTAGAGCACTGAATATTCAAGCAGAGTGAGCATACTGTCCCCAGACCCCTTGGAAATTAAATTGACAGAAGTAAAGTGCTTATAACAGACAACATGGAATGCATAATTTTTTGTTCTAGTACATATTATTATCTTGCTGCTCCAAGAAAAGGTTCATTCATCTGTAATGCACCTGATACCTAATGTATGTACATATATGCATATTGTCAGGTAAAACTGAAAGAAAACTTGCTCATTATCAACTCTCCTGATGATTGATGTGTCATTACTTGTTACGAGTAAATGTGACATGTAATGTCAGGATTCTTGCTTTCACTTGTTAAATGACTTGGTGTACAAGGATGAGTTATTATGGCATGGTGTACAAATTATGTAATATTGTGACATGTCAACATACTGCCAGGCAACAGCTCAATAAACATCCCTCAATACTTGCACACAACAATAGGACAAATGTTTGTAGCTCATTGCTAGGTAATAGTCAGCGCACCAATGGACTGGCAAGATAGTTATTACATGTCTTCTCTATTCTGTGTGGTCTGCGCTACGCAACAGTAGAACTGTGTTTTCTGCATTGTCCTTGCTGTGGCTGTAGAACTTGAGTCCGCTTGCAGCTAAGAAGAGTTTTTTATTTGAGTTCCATGGTTCCAGGGCGATTGAACAAGAAATAGCAAGAATACTGCATTGTGATTTGGTTTGGTAGTTTCTGTGTTGAGATCCATTTGTAGGAGCAAACCAGTGGAAACTGAGATTTGCGTGCGCAATGATGAACTTTAATTTGTGTAAATAAGTGACAGTGCTTAATTAAGTATAATTAAGAGAGATTGCGACCAAAGTGCCAATCATCCAATCTAGAACCAGTTATTTTCGTCGCACATACCCCCCTACACATGGCAATATAATTGTAGTACTGTGTAACTGTATTGTAGTTTGTGTTCTTAACCATTTAAAGCACAGTGGTTACTATTTTTACTTCTTGCTTTAATATAAAACATCCTGTATGTTGTCCATGGAACATATCTGTATGGTTCATATAGTTCTAGGAAAGAATACAATTACAAACAGCATTAACCAGTTGGTCTTTGTAATATAGCTGCAGCATGTTTTCTTTGTGGTAGGAACTGAATTCAGAATATTTTGGTGAACTTAAGGCTTCAGAAGGTAAGTAATTGTAATTGTAATTTATTTCGAGTTCCAGATCCAATAAAACTGGTTACAAACCATAGGATATAGAACATGTAAAATAATACTTAAAATATGTCAAGATAAGCAGAACAACATAAAAGTACAGTTCAGGTATAAGTTGAGCTCAGGTAAATAATTAGAACATGTCAAAATTATAAAGCAATAAAATAAATGATATAAAAGACAATAAGTATTATTGTAAATACAATAAAACTATTATACAGATAGACTCATATAATTCAATATAGAGTAACTAACATACTAGGCAGGGTGGCTGTGTCTTTGGTGGGGACGTATCACAGACCAGGGATGCGTTGAGACACATCTTTGGAACACCTCCTCGTGGTCCTGCTGGGCAACGACAGTCCTGGAGGGTCTGCATTAGCATGAACCTCCGCGGTTGTGGCCGAGTTTCCATAAAGGGCAATGGTCATTTGACCAGAGCCTCCCACACGGCGGCATAATGACTCTTGGGTTTCATTACGATGTACCCAGGACGAATGTGGGAGAGCACTCCTATGGGGGTAGCCACGGCTATTTGAGTTGTCTCCCTAGAGTACTGATAAGGTGCCGCAAGCCTTAGGGCTCAACACTCTAAAATGGTTTCGACCAACCCATGTGGAGGGGTAGGAATGGGGGAGCTCTGAAGCAACCTCCAGGGGCGATAATCTCGTGTAGCATGCCCTGGTCGCAAACTCATGACAATTAGTATCGCACTCCCATTTATCATCTGGGATACCCCCCTCCCCCCGAACATGCACTCTTGGTCCTGGAGGCTTGTGAGGGTTATACTTGTAAAGGACCAACCTCCTAAGCCAAGGTGTGAGGCGTCGTGCCAAGGGCTGCATGGCACTGGGGAAGTTATTGGCCGGTGTCACAAACAATCCCCTTGGGGCACCTGGCAACACCCCGTTTTATTTATGCCTTCCACCCCTATGGGGCTCTGTGGGTGGTGACCTTTTAAATCCCCATTTCTCGTGGGACCAAAATAAAAAAGGGACCTAACAGAAAACCGGTCGTAAGGACCTTAAACTTAAGAGGGACCCCCCTTTAAGGGGATCCCTACGAGAAATGCTTCAGCAAGGGGCTGGAAGCTCTGGTGAACCATTAAGGGGCTCAGAAGCAACTGGCGAACCTACTGTTGTAATTTCAGCCAAAGGCAGGAATGAACCAATGATTCAAAACCAAAAAATTGGAAGAGATCATGAGATTTCTCCAAATGAACCTACACCACAGCAGCTCTGTGTCAACATCTAGCTGAGGGTAAGGCTGACATAGCACTTATTCAGGAACCTTGGTTATACAAGGGTCGAATAAGGGGCTTAAATAATACAGGGGGGAACAGTTTACTCTGTTGTACCCAGTAATAATGCAAGATCTTGTGTTTATATCAGGAATCATGTTAATGCCTTGCCTTTACTGGAGCTCTGTTCAAGGGATACAGCAGCGGTAAGGATAACATCCATATCGAGAAGGCAGCAGGGAGCTGATAGTTGCTTCAGTCTACCTTCCATATGACTCGGATGAACCACCACCAACTAAGGAAATGAGGGACAACACAGACTACTGCTTTAGCAGGAAAAAGCAACTCATCATTGTGTGTGATGCCAGCGCACACCACATCTTGTGGGGGAGCACCGGCACTAACCCAAGGGGAGAGAGCCTTATGGAATTTCTGGTGAGTTCGAACCTGAATATTCTAAACTATGGTAACAAACCTACCTTTGTGGTTTGCAATAGAAAGGAGGTTATTGATTTGACACTAGGGACAAATAATATAGGGAACCTGGTAAGTAACTGGCATGTATCTGATGAGCCGTCTCTATCAGATCACAGATATATATGCTTTAAAATAAGTAACATCACAGTAGATCATACTACTTATAGGAATCCTAAGAGAACCAATTGGGAGTCTTATAAAGACGACCTAAAGGTAAATCTAGAGGCCATTTCGCGTAATACTTGTATACGCACAATAAAGGATGTTGATCAGTCTGTTGACCAGTTGCAATGGGCTATTATCTCATCCTTTAATCAGAATTGTCCGGCTAGGACCACTCGCGGACCAAGGAGAGCGCCTTGGTGGAATAAACAGCTGAGTGGGCTTAGAACCAAAACGAGAAGGCTGTTTAATACAGCTAAAAGAACAGGGCAATGGGACACCTATAAGGAAGCCCTTACCTGTTACAATAAAGAAATAAGGGAAGCCAAGCGATCCTCATGGAGAAGACACTGCCAGGAGATCAATGATGTACCAGGCGGTGCCAGACTCATGAGGATCATGGCAAAACAGGCAACCAACAAGGTCAGCACAATTAAGCTGCCTAACGGACAGTATACTCAAACAGGAAGGGAAACGCTGAATGAATTATTCAGGGTCCACTTTCCTGATTCAAAATTGATTGACAGTTTGGACGATGGGCAGGGTCAGCAGAACCTGGACACTTGCCAAAGCAAGATGAACAGGGCAGACTGGAACCTGGCCAAAGTCATAATTAACCAATCAAAGATAAGATGGGCACTGAACAATTTTAAACCATTTAAATCAGCAGGAACAGATGGAATTGTACCGGCACTTTTGCAGCATGGGGCAGAACTTTTAGTTCCACACCTATGTCGCATATATAGAGCCTGCTTGGCATATGGTTTCATCCCCACAGCCTGGAGGCAAGTTAAGGTGACGTTTATTCCAAAGTCCAGGAAACTTGATTATACCGAGGCTAAGGCTTATCGTCCTATCAGCCTGTTGTCTTTCCTTTTGAAAACGATGGAGAAACTAGTAGATAGGCATGTTAGGGACGGGGAATTGAGGACATATCCCCTACACCCCTACCAAACAGGTAAATCTACCAAAAGTGCACTACACAATGTGGTAACACACATAGAAAGTGCAATTGAACACAAGGATATTGCCTTTGGAGCATTCCTTGATATAGAGGGAGCGTTTGATAGGACCTCATTTGATGTAATCAAACAGGCTGCTGGAAGGCATGGCATAGAGCCTGCAATATGCAGATGGATCAATGCTATGCTGGAAAGCAGAACCATAGCTGCTACATTATCGGAAGAGACCCTGGGGGCGTCCGTGGCTAGGGGATGTCCACAGGGGGCGTACTCTCGCCTCTGCTGTGGAGTCTGGTCATCGACGATCTCCTGTGGGGACTTAATGATGATGGGTATTATACAGTAGGATATGCTGATGACATAGCAATCCTCATAAATGGAAAATTCCTTTCGACCGTATCAGAGCGTCTTCAATCAGCTCTGTACATGGTCCAACGATGGTGTGAAAGAACAGGTCTTTCCATCAATCCCAACAAGACGGTAATTATACCGTTTACTAGGAAGAGAAATGTAAAGGGTCTTAAGGAACCGACTCTCTTCAATAAGACAATCCAGCTCTCCAGCGATGTCAAGTACCTTGGACTAGTATTAGACAAGGGACTGACATGGAGAAAGCAGCTGGACAAAGTTATTAACAAAGCCTATAAGGCTTTTTGGACATGCAGAAGCATGTTTGGTAAAACTTGGGGACTACAGCCACACGTTGTACATTGGGTATACACTGCGGTTGTGAGACCCATAATTACTTATGGTGTCACAGTATGGTGGCCCAGAGTTAAATTCAAGACTAGCAAGACAGAACTTGGCAAATTGCAAAGGTTGGCTTGCTTAGGTATAACAGGATCATTTCGAACATCTCCAACAGCTGCACTGGAGATACTTCTTGGACTCCGCCCACTGCACATACAGTTGGATGCGGAGGCCAAGGCAGAAATTTACCGTCTCCAGTGCAGTGGACGATGGAAACCTAGTTCTGATTGTTTCGGTCATGCAGACATGACTCAGACAAGAATAAAGAACCCATATTGCAAATGGGGTCTGACAACATGATACTTAGACATGTATATGAAAAACCCTTCACGGTCAGATTTCCTGACAGGAGTAAAAGGGAAAAGGGTTTTCAGCCCGACAGAAAGGGGGACTAATCTGGTATACAGATGGTTCCAAGATTAATAAGGGCACTGGAGCTGGTGTGTACTGCCATGTCACGAGGCGGAAACTTAAGTTTCCGCCTTGGGCGGTACACGACAGTATTCCGGGCAGAAGTATATGCCATTAAAGCATGTATTATGGAGAATGTAGATAGGAACTATAGAAATAGGAACATCTACATTCTATCTGACAGCCAAGCTGCACTTAAAGCGCTTGACAAACACCAGATCAACTCAAAATTGGTCTGGGACTGCCACCAAACCCTCATGGAACTGGCCAAACATAACAGGGTACAACTGATATGGGTGCCGGGGCATGAGGGTATTGCTGGAAATGAAGCAGCAGACCAATTAGCAAAAATTGGAGCTGAACACCCGTTCACAGGACCTGAACCAGCCTGTGGCAGCTCTCTAGGAGTTGCCAAACAGGCAGTCAGGGACTGGACTAACATGAAACACAAGGAATACTGGGAATCCTTAACTGGACTCAGGCAAGCAAAGGGACTCATACGAGGACCTTCTGCTAAAAGAGCGAAGGAACTGTTGAAGCTCAACAGGAATCAGCTACGATTGGTGGTAGGACTACTTACAGGACACTGTCACCTCAAAGGACACCTGTTCAAACTGGGACTAAGTGATAGTCCCACCTGTGAGAGGTGTCAGAAGTTGAAACAGCCACACATGTCCTGTGTGAATGTGAGGCATTAGCTTATTTAAGATTACGTCACTTGGGTCAGTACTTCATGGAACCAAGTGACTATTTTGATGCCCCCACGTCCAAGATCCTGCGCTTCATCCGAAGCGTGGGGTTGCTGAGGGAATAATTAAAAAAAGGGGAAGCACAATAGACCTAAGGTCGCGGTGCAAGGGCCGAGAAGGCCTACCCCTCATATATTCTATTCTATTCTAACTATTTGTATTCGTATTATGAGAGGGGGTGGGTTTCCCCATGCACTTAAACCAGTTATTGGTCCATTGTCTGTCCCCCTTTAATTTCTACTGTCGCCATACCTTACCGGTAACGGTGCGTGCCATCAGCCCCCGTAGAGCCAACGAGGTCGGCCCTCGGTACCTTGATGCTTCCCCCATCCACCAGAGGCATTGGACACTACTTGGGCGGGAAAGGACCTGTAATTTAGCTCAGAGGTCTCCTAGAGACATGAGGTTGTTTTACGTGCCGTAAATCTACGACGCGGGGCACAAGGCTTAAAGTCCCTCCCGGAGGACTTGTTCCCTGAATTTTTCCGCCCTTCCGGCGTGGAGTCCATTTGAGTCCCGTATTATTTGCAGTGGAGTTTTTCAGACGCGCGGTCAGGCGAGACCAACGACTTCTTCGAATAGTAGCGGTTAATCCGTGAGTAGTACCATCCTAGCATGGATTACTAAATTTCTGGTTGCAGGGAAAACCGGGGAAAACTGCAAATTTCTTGTCCATCCTTTAATCGAGCTTCATAACTAATCCGTGTGTTGAAACGCGTTATAGGCTAAACTAATGGAACCCTGTCAATACCAATGGCTTCAACGGTTCGGTTGTAAAAGATGAAAGCCTTGATATTTAATATCGAAATAGACATAGATTGAGGTGATATTTTCTGTGCAAAAAATATTATGCACCAAAGTTTAAGTCAGCACTACAATTCAGTATAAATTGTGTAGTACTGAAAGACATGTCTGAATATTCTGTTTTGTGACCATCTGTGACTACTATTAATTGTGAACATTGTGAAGGTCTTTCTGACGCAGCCCAATCACGTTGTGGTCTGTTCGTTGCTGTGGTAGGCTGATGCGTTTCTCTGTTGTTTGTATGTTGGTGAAGAGATAGTGTTACTGTTACTTTATTTATTTTGCTGTGACATTTTCGTATTATTGACAATAATATGGGTAGATCCAGAACGAGAAGCAAATCCCCTAAAAGGCGACATAAAAATAAACATACACGTAAACGTTCAAAATCTCGTGACAGAAGTAGCCACAGTAAACACAGAGAAAAATCAAGAGAACGTAATGCCAAATTAAGGTGGGTTTTAATTTTCTCCCGTAGATGTATAAACTATTCAGATCTGTTTGTCGTGGTACAGGTATATTGCCATTAAGTGTACAGTCATTTGGCGTGCTTTTGTTGTACCAAACTGTTATTTACTTTGCTTCTTAAAAGAGTTCAGAAATGTGAACTTTTCGACAGTTGTACCACCATATACTGGATCAAGTTGCTTGTATCAATTAATATTTTGTTAGCCTGTACATGTAGGAAATATGGCTGTCCCTGGTTCCAGAAATTACGTCGAAGATCGAAGTAAAAAAAGTAAGAGGTCAGCAGTGTGATATTAGTTTAGGTTAGGTTTGGTCATGTTATAGCTCATGTGAAAGAAATTTGTTTCTATTGCCTTTTTCACATCATTTCTTCCGCGCCGTATTTAGTGTCTCAACTTTCAGCACAGTTCGTTCTTCTGTGGATGGTCCTGAACCTGAATCCTGAATTTTCGCGGATAGTAAATACAGCGCTTAAGTTGTATCACTCACTCATTCACCTCCATATTTAATGCAACTTAAAACGGTTCACAATCTGCCTTTAATTTAAAATAACGTTAAGAACACGTCAACTGCTACATGTTTCATCCTTACTTATCCATTTTCATGCAGTTGTTCCATTTCTTAAACCGTCGCACTGCACTAGGTCGCAAGTCAATATATTTCCATGCTATTGCATATCGTTGTTCACACTAAAATGTGTTTGTTTGAGAATAAATCTCACCGTTCTGTGTTATTTTCCTTTTACAACTCCCATGTTTCTATAATGTCAAGGCAAGAATGCTAAAATATAATATATTACATAAGTTATATAGTACTTTACTTTGTTTAGGAAACGATCACATTCCAATTCATCAAGTAGTAGTTCAGATATATCTGATGAAGCTACCAGAGCAGCAGGACATGCCAGGAAGAGGACTTACCATGACAGAAAAATGGATGAAGTTGAAAGGCTGGCAGAAATGGAAAGACAGAGGTATGACAGCATTTTCAGATATTTAAGGGACTGGTTGACATGATAATTATGTTTAAATATTTGTAACATTGCAATTATTGCAGATTTTTAAGTACTTGTGGGTAGTTTTAGATAGAGAAAAATATGCAATCCAGTGAAACTTGGAAATTTTTCCTTTACAGAACCTTATGTAAATGCTTGACTATTTTGAAAATGAAGTCTTTTGTTGTGGCTTAACAACAGAGTTGATGCCTGCTATGTTTCACTTTGGCCATTTAGAGGTCATTGTTTTATGTATATATGCATGTTTTAAAAGATGGCATAGTCATGCAAAATACCTGATATTTTTCTTATGTTTGGCATAGAGGACTGTTGTGTTGCTTAATTTTTATGAAAGAAGCAGTTTTTGCATAGTCTGTAGCTGTGAACATGGGAGTAAGAGGGTTAGCTTCATCTTTGATATGGAGCTGAAATTTATAGTTTTTTTTTATTATTGCTATTAGGGTGGGATTGAGTCCCTTGTACTGCAGCTACTTCTGGCCTATTGTACCAGCCCCAGATGACAGGTGAGGGTGATTGTGGAGCAGTTGGTGGAATGAAGATTGGCAGGGGAAACCGAAGTACTCGGAGAAAACCTGCCCCAGCACCACTTTGTCCACCACAAATCCCACTTGACCAGACCTGGGATCAAACCCGGGTCACCGCAGTGGAAAGCCAGCAACTAACCGCTTGAGCTATGGTGCCGCCTAAATTTATAGTTACTCTATTTTCTTAGTGCTAGAAGTGTGAGTACTTGTCTGTTTAATTCTTCCTATGCTATCCTTGAATGTTTTGTGATACTCACAGCATCAAACTTTTGCTTTAGCAATTTCAGTTAATTTGCTTAGTATAAATGTTACAAAGATTTCTTTGTAAACTCTTTTCTAACAAGGATTACTAGATCATATGTTATTATGTGTTACACACACTTGTTCCTTTTTGTGTTATGTTTTTGTGTCTTGTTTTTATGTATTGTAATATGTCTGAATTAACTCAGTTAATTGTACTGTTTTATTCACAGAAGGCAGAGAGAGTTGGAACAGAAAATGGTAGAAGAAGAAACGGCAAAAAGAATAGAAGAGCTGGTAAAAAAGAGAGTAGAAGAGGAATTAGAAAAGCGGAAGGAGGAAATTGAGGCTGAAGTTCTTAGAAGGGTTGAAGAAGCCAAAAAAATTATGGAGAGACAAATGATGGAGGAAATGGAGAGGAGAAGAGAGCAACAGTTAGAAGAGGAGAAAAAGCGAGAGGTAAGGCAGAAGGGTAATTCTGTTAGGGTTGAGTTGTGGGTGGGTGGAGCAATGTGTGATGGGCTGATATCAGTTTCATGGGAAGACATTCAAAATTGTATGTTTTGAAACTACAGTTTGCTGTTCCATTGCTGTTTAGCTGAATTATTCCCATGAAACTGATTATAGACATGCATCAACAAAGTTAAAAAATTATATGTTCTCCCTAACTTGAACATGAAGAAATAAGACGATATGAACTGAACATTCTGCACATTTCTATTGAAATATGTGTTCATTAGAGTTGTACGGTGTAATCACATCTTTCTCTCTGTCTCTCTCTCTATATGTATATGTATATGAAACATATATGTTACATGGACATATTGTAATATATGAAATTGATTTTTAAACATTTGGTTCTTATAGCAATTTTGTCTGAAATTGTTTACATCTGTATTACTTTCTTTCAACAGTGATACTCATAGAGCATGGCAATGTTGGTGACAAAATTAGGTTATCAGATGAATTTGTGTAATGGATGTATTCATCAAAACATCATGTGAAAGAACTGACATTTCATATAGTCTTAGTGATACATGTATTAATAGGACTATACATGTTGTGAAAATTATGATATTCACATCAGTGAATAATTGTTTTGGCCCTAAAAATAATATAAGCCAAAATACCATCATATTTATGTACCATTATCCTGTGCATCTCCTTCAGTTATTTTCAGACAATTTCATTTTAAATTGATAAAAATATTCCAGATATCATTCTTGTGAGCTTTATTCTTTTTCCCCCCTTATTTGTTAGAACCACCTAGCAATTACTTCTCCCTTAGCCTTGTCAAAACATGTTTAATGAACTGGGGCTGCTAACAAACATTTTTTTCGGGGGTCCAGAGACTGTCAGTCTCAAAGTAAGGTTCATCATCTGTAGAAAGAAGACTGCATCGTTAGTACTAAAGAATGCATTTGAGGCTGAGTTTACAGTTTGCGGAGGAAGAGGTCTTGGCTCCGCCACTACAAGGTATTATCCACCATTTTTTATACTTTCAATGTCAATTTTTATCTTTGTTTTTTTACCAAGAATTATTTGCAGGGTTGCCACTTAGATCTCTCATCTAGTACACATGTGCTGACATCATTTGGTAAGTAAGTGCCAGACTATGACACTTCACTTCTAATCCGATTGGTGTGCACTATAAATTGTAGGAGCTTATGCCCTACCATAGCCTACATTTTTATACAGCAGATGAAGTGGCAGCCTGGCAACATGTATGTACGTGTAGTTACTTTGTGAGGTTGTTATGCCATCTTGAATAGCTTTAATCATCGACATATTTGCAGCATGTGTTCCTTCCAATTGTAAGAATTGTGGGCACCATTTGCTCCACATCTTGTATTGATCCATTTATCAGAATTTTAGATACAAAATTGAGATGTTCATATTCTCAAGTGTTGTCTTGGTTAGTGCATATAAGTATTTTGTATACTTCCTGCAAAACATTATTCCATGTTTTAAGTTTTTGGTGCTTTAATTTATTGCTGCTGTTGATAATCAGTCATATGGGGCATAGCTCATGCTGGATGGAAGTACGCTCACTCTTTCATTAGTGATGTGTTTGAACTTACAATAAAGGTATGGTGATAATGTAATCTGATTTGCTATCTGGCATACAGTGAAAATTTTAAAATCAAATTTTGTATGTAGTATGTTGACTGTCATCAGTTAGGATTTTGGTGAGCTTCCTCTTATTTTTGATAAGGTTGTCCAGTTTTTTGGGTAATCAAGTACAGTAACACTTGGTTATAGCAACATCGGTTTCTGTGACACCTTGTCTATTGCATCAAATATTCAATGGTACGAACTAATTCCTCATAA
Organism: Cryptotermes secundus; assembly: GCF_002891405.2. NCBI lineage: Eukaryota > Metazoa > Arthropoda > Insecta > Blattodea > Kalotermitidae > Cryptotermes > Cryptotermes secundus. The sequence continues at coordinate 726,316 of NW_019742447.1, read as the reverse complement.
AGCAACTGTTTTTATACCTTGCTTAGTACGACATGCACAAATGCATCAACCTCGTATGTAACATCATTTTAATTCCTGAATTTCTCTGATATCGTGGGAAAGTTCGATGTATCTGCCCACCCTCACTTTCTCTACTTGCTGACGTGACTGTCCTGGAAGAATACGACCGCGGGCTGCAAGAGGAGCGTGGGTTTTATGCGAAAACAAGGGTGTGGGGTGGGACTGCGTGAATAGTGCAAGAGGACGCGGCAGGTTGTTAACTGCATTCCTTTCCTAGAATCTCGCGTAACAGGACCTCACATTGTCTACTTACCCTATAGTGTTCCTGCCTAAACCCAGAGAAGTGCAGTAGCGAAAATATGGCAATGAAAAGGAAAGTTTTAAGCATTGAAGAGAAAGTTAAAGTGATTCGTGAAATATTGTGTGTATTGTCAGTGAAAAGCGCTGTAATATGTCTTTGATATTACACATTTGGGCAATTCCACGTTAATGTTACGTTAGTCTGTACTTAACTACGTATTTCACTAAAAAATGCAACATTTTAACTCGGTTTTTGGTAGATTTTTACGTGACTAACATAAGGCTACTGTGGAAGTGCCCATTTCGGTTACAACGACATTCGTTTATAACGACACTATTTTTAGGTCCCTTTGATGATGTTATAACCAAGTTCTACTGTAGTTATATTTTATATAGTGAGCCTCTTATTATGGTGGAGGCATGCTGTAGCATAGTTGGTTGAGGCACTATGCTACAAGCCAGAAGGTTGTGGGGTTTGATTCCTGATGAGGTCATTGGATTTTTCAGTTAACCTAATCCTTCCGGCTGCACTATGGCCCTGGGGTCAACGCAGCCTCTAACAGAAATGAGTACCAGGAATCTTACTGAGGGGTAAAGGAAAGCTGGAGCATAGGGTTGACAACCTCACTGCCATCTGTGAGACAGTTGTCTAGAAAATGTGGGAGCCTCGACTTCTCACAAGCCTATGGGCCTCCATGGTCTGTTACAGGGATGGCGTTACCTGTATCTCAGCACAATTTATAGTCTGTGCACAGTACACAGTGGGGAAAAAAATGGGAAAGATTAATAGTATATTGATATGGTGGCAGGAACGTATGGTCCATCCAGACATTGGAAGGGACACTTTTAGTATACTGAGCCTGTTAACGAAATCTGACTTAACAATACCATTATGCCTCTGTTTATCATTTTGTTCCTGAATGGAGGGAAGAAGATTTTGTGTGCTTGTGGTCTGAGTGCTTGCACTGGGTCGTGGTGAAGAATCTTGGCTCAATAGGCAGCATTGAAGTAACATTTACACTGTATTCATTCATTCATCAGTAATCTGTCAAATGACAGGTCCACAGTTTCTTCCAAAACAGTTCCTCCACTTAATGCGATCTCAAACTTTCTCCTTCAAATGAGAATATCCTCTTCTGTCCCCAAGGTCATCCAACATCTTACGTCTACACTGTATGCCATCTCACTAACGAGTCTGCTGGTAAGGGATCTATAGAATGTCAGTTTCTACTTCATCCTCATCAGAACAATATTTATCGTCTGTTTTGATTAACAGAATTAGTGTAAATGATGCTTCAAAGAAGAGTTATTACATTTGATCTTTTTCCCCAGACTGTGGTAATTGTGACGTACCAACATGCGTTTTATCCTCGACTTATGCTGGAATCAGCTGGTGCTTGTAGTGCATGAATAAAACCGTTTGTTTGCCTTTTATTAACATGGTTACTTATTTTTGTAGGAAGAAGAAAGAAAGAAACGAGAAGAACTCGAGCAGATCATGGCAGAAAACAACAGAAAAATTGAAGAAGCCCAGAAAAAGCTGGTAATTATGTCAACCCTTCATTTGAATTTCTTGTTACCAGTTTTTTTTTTTCATCATATGTATTACACACTCCAGTTTAAACTCGTCTTGTCTCACATCTGTTTCCCTTCCTCCTTACCCTTTGAAAAGGGGGTTTTCAGTCACTCTAAAGAAAGAATGAACATGAAATTAATCTTTGACATGGTCATCACAGATATATAATTCATTACCACACGACATAATTTTACCTGTTACTCTCATTGTACCATTGTGTCTCAAATGAGTATTTGTTAAAAATATACTAGCACATTAATTGTAAGTAGTATCAACAAGGAATTTATGACTTTTGTTTTATGAAGGCGGAAGAAAGATTGGCAATGGTGGAAGAGCAGAGAAAGATGGAAGAAGAGAGGCAGAGGCTGAGAAAAGAGCAGGAGAAACGAGTTAAAGAAGAACAGAAAAAGATTCTTGGAAAGAATAACTCTCGACCAAAATTATCCTTTTCACTGAAACCTGTAACGTGAACATGTGCAAAGTGAGCTGATACTTGTGTTCCAGTAATTATATCAGTCAAAGTTAATCATATGTACGCTATAACTTTGTCTGAATTAGGAGTATGAACATGCATAATAATATTGATTTAATTAGTTAATTTTGAAGGAAAGAGAGTGGAACCAGTTCTTAATAGTGTAGCAGTGGCATAGCAATAAATGCAGACTATGAACACTTGGAATGTGCTTGTTTGCAGGTCTATTCCAAGTGGTTGTGGGAAAGCATTTGAACCAGACATAACATCAAATTGATACCATGGGAATTGTGTCAAGTGTTAAGTGTCATTTCTGGTCCACTTTGCTGTTCTTTAAATTTCTGTATGAGTTGTTTGTAACTGCTGTTCTCAGCTGAGTGTATGACATTTACGAATGATATTTGAATATGTTTTTCAATAGGCTGGTTTTCTTTTAGTTGATGTCTTACATATGAGCACACAATATTTAGGAAATAGATTAGGCCAGATCTGACTATGCTCAAATTTTGAACGTTTATGAGCCTTGTAATTCAAAGTCTGCTATATTTATTATACCCCTGGAATTTGCTGAATGCAGGAAGGTTTAGTGGCATCTGTCAAGAGAATACCAAGTACATTAAATACACGTTGATTTATGTTTAAGAATACATGTACTACAAATAGGTAGAACAAGATGTTTGCCATTAATTGCTTATTCAGAACCAGTATTTTCATCTTTACTCTCAATGTCTTTGTAAAATAGATGCTGCTTTCCTAATCTGCTATATTACAGTTATGTGATAATTTACGCTACTTCTGACCTATTCAAATATGTTTTTTTCCTAAGTTTGGCAGATGTTTTGAAGAGTTGCCATACAGTTCATCAATCTGAGCATGCCTACTAAGCTTGATACTGATGGCTTTGTTGCATGTAGTCTTTCTATACATAACCTTCATGCAGAGATGCTTGAGTGTGGAACTTGATGCTGTTTATTATCGCTTGTCTTATCCATGCTCCAAAGACTAGTGTGTCTGTGAAGGTCTGGTAATTTACTGAAAACAGCAGAGGCTGGTAATAATGTATGAGGTAACCCCATTTCTTTCTCTCTTTCTTTCCTTCTTTTTTCTCTGTTTCTTTCAGTTATTCCTGTATTACAGAAGACTTGATACATGTATCATAGAGCTATGTGTGCGTGTAATACAATTTAGAGACTATTTGAGGTAGATAGGTGTTTAGAAACTGTATGCTGGTATTTATGCCACGTATACAGATCGTAGTTTACATATAGTTGTCATATAATTATAACACAGAAAATCTGGATTTATCGAAATTAATGGAAGTATGAAGAAGTAGGCTGGGTATGGAGTTGTTGGTGATACATCAGATTTTGCATGGAAAATTGGGGAAGAGATGCTGTTAGTTTTTTTTAGAAATATGTAGGTAAGTCAATAAGTAAGTTACACATGGATATAGATCTTAAACAAATAAGAGTTCTGATTTGAAAAATGTTTTTATTTCTCAACGTAATCTCCCTGTACATCGAGGCACTTGTCCCATCGTTTCACTTGGCCCTGAAAACCAGCAGCATAAAATTCTTTGGGCTGCTGTCGGAACCAGGCGTGTTCACACGGCATGGCATACCTCATAATGCATGACAGGTTGCATCCTTCCGTTGAATGGCCTTACGAAGTTTCCTGAGGATGTTGCAGTAGGAGTCGGCATTTATGGTTTGTCCTTGAGGCTGGAATGCAGTGAGCAGTGTGCCTTCATGATCCCAGAAAGCTGTGAGCATCACTTTCCTGGAGGATGGTGTCACCTTAAACTTTTTTTGGCAGGTGATGCAGGATGTTTCCACTGCATTGATGCACATGTGGGATGTCATATGAAGAGACAACCACTAGTTGAACTGTCCTATAGGATTTATTGCAGCTGCACAGTATACACAGACGGATAATAACAATAGTGAACTGTTTGAAGCAATGTGATTGGTTAGCGCACGTGATGGTGAAAAGGGAGCTGAATAGCGAGTGTTGCAGAAATGCGTGATAATGTGGGATGTTCCCACACACGCTTTGTCTCGGGCTGGTAATGGCGAACCCAAGACTCATCACCTGTGACAATTCGGGCTGGCATATCATGTCCTTCATCGTGGTAGCGATTGAGATGCTGTAATGCCAGACCCATTCTTTGCATTTTGTGTTGTGGGGTCAGCATGCGCGACACCCATCGTGCACAGACTTTGTGAAAACCTAACCTGTCATGCATTGTGAGGTAGGCCATGCAATGTGAACACGCCTGGTTCAAACAGCAGCCCAAAGAATTTTATGCTGCTGGTTTTCAGGGGCTTGTGGACCGATGGGACAAGTTCCTCAATGTACAAGGAAATTATGTTGAGAAATAAAAGCATTTTTCAAATTAGTACTCTTATTTAAGTTCTATATCCATTTGTAACTTACTTATTGACTTACCCTCATATTACAGAAGGTGTTAGCCATTACTGCACTTGCCTTGAATAGATCTGAAGAGTCTATCTTCTGGGATATAGTGCCATGTAGTCTATTGAAAGTCAATTGTCATTTCCAGGAAGCATGTCAGTTGACTTTCAATGGACTACAAGGCATTATATCACAGAAGAGGGAACTCTTCATAACTGCCACTGTGAAAACCACCTCAGGCCCTTAAATAGATTTATTTTCCATAAGCTTTGTAAATAGAAATGTTCACAGACACCATTTTGATGATTTTGAGATGTGGCAGCAGAGCTTTTTTAAATGCAAGTAATTGGTAAGATACACATTAATCATAGTGAGGAAGAAACTGTTTTCAGAGATAGTTCCACAGCGACATAGATGAAAAGGAATGTCTGAGACTTCATTGGCTGTCAGGGAGCTTTGATAAAATTTAACATGATGATTCCATGTTTTGGTGGGATGATTTTCTAACATTTTGTAAACAAATGCTCCTTTCAGTCATCAATATGGATCTGAATTGCCTATTTGAAGAAGTTACTATATACTGTAATCTAACAAGGAGCCAACTAATTTGTTCTTGGCAGTCTTTAGCACAGAACATCTTCAGATTGACTGATTTCTCTGATGATCAGTATTATTAAACTTTCATGCTGAAATAAACTCATTTGTATTACAATATTTATTTGCGTACTTCTCCATAATTTACATACTGTACTTTGAGACAAGTTTGGGAGGGAAGATGTTGATCAGTGTGTAATTGGCACAGAAAATGTATTATAGCAAAATTATATGTGGAATTTTAATAATTTTCTGTGAAAATTATGAATGTGTCAGAATTTTATGAAGGGGAATTTTTATTTCGGTGTTAATCAGTGAATCACATGGTGGAGTCCATAGATGCAAATGCTTTGTAGTCACCTTGCATTCAGCTGTTCTTGAATCTTTCTTGAAAATTATAAGTCAGTCAAAATTTTATCAAGGTTCATCATGCAATCGCATGGTGGAGACTGTGGGGTAAAATGTCCATACTGTGTAACCATGTTGCATTCAGCTGTAATTGCCTCAATCTAATGTATAAAGTAGTGTTCAGATTATTACATGGAATAATATTCAGACATGATTTTGAAAATCGAAAAGTATATAAATTATCTGAGTAAATATGATACTAATTGAGGAAACAAATTCTTTATGGAACCAGCTGTAACTTAGAGAGCAGCGGTGTCACTGGTGGATCAGAGCGGTTGCCTAGCTTCACTCTTTGGGATGGTCAGCAGATATTACATTATTACTCTTCAATTGTTGGCAACTTAGCAACCTAGAATAAGATGTAAGCCCTTAAAAGCTCAAATAGATGTATATTGGTTGTTTTGAATCTTGAGTTCTCTCCTGGTAGAAATTTACCAGCATTTCAGAGGAATTTTGATAAATTTCTACCAGACACATGGCATCACATCCCAGAAGATAATACTCTTTGTATGGGATATTGTTGACACATGAACTTTCACACTGAAGGGAAATGCCTTACAAATACCAAGATCCACGCTCTCTATCCGATTTGGCCATGTAAATTCGTGCTCTGCATTGTTTGTTTTTAAATAAATTCTGTAAATGAAGCTATATTGTGTCAAGTAACCATGTAAAATATGTCACCCTTTTTATGCATGTTCACATCCCTGCAGAACACCTATTTCGTCTGCTCCATCCGTTATTTGTCTGTATATATGACACAACTTAGAAACTTGTGAATGAATTTTCATAAAATTTAGTATTTAGGAGTTCTAATAGAATATTCCAACACGTTCCATTTTTTTTTTGGTTGCAAGTGGACAAAAATAACTAGTACTTTATGTGAAAACACACCTGCATTTCTTTGCAAATGTTTGACAGAAATCAGTAAATGTAGATTATAACAAAGTTGCAGAGAAAAATGAAACACATTTGATGTCCAGTCTTGTCTAGGGTTTCACAACTGGAGCTTAATATATGACTTCACCTTTTGGGAATGTGCCATGCAGAGTGTGGAAGATTTTCCATTTTGGTGAACACTTGTTCATGGTTTGTGACTTGTGGGGGGGGGGGNGTTCTTTCTATTGGTGTGTTGATCGTGTGTTGTGTGTTGGTATGTGGGGGGGGGGGGTGGTGTATATTACAGCTCTTATATAGATATGTAAGTGGACAGTAAGAGATTGGATGAAACAGGAGCAGGCTGCTATCCATTGGGCAGCAATGTGTGATTAATGAAAGGAGGTGCTGAAAAATGTTTTGGCAACCAGGTGAACCTGAAGAGAGGTGATGAGAATGTTTTGGCAGCCACACTGTTAATGGGTGGTGGTGATGAATGTTTGGTGACCAGGTAATCTCAGATGATGAAAGATAAAATCCAGAAGTTTGTGGTGATTGTATGTTAATAGAGTTATTGACTTTGGGCATTATCCATAATCCTTTTTTTTTTTTTATTTAAAAACGCTTTGGATGCTGGATTCTGTCTCCATCCTCCAGTAAAAGCTTACTCAGCTGGGCCAAAATGAGTAGGCTTTTATCTGAGGACAGAGACAAAATCCAGTCTCTGAAATGTGGTTTTTAAATAAAAAACAGGATGCTGGATAATGTCCAAAAACTCAAATAATTATATGGTGAAAGATGTTTCAGTGACCCTGTATTTAGGACAAGGGGGAAGGAAAGTTCTTGCTTACCAACAATTTGGTAAAGAGAAGAGAAGGTAGAAGTGGTTATGTTGGCTATATGATTGGGAGAAGTGCTAAACATTTTTTTTTGTCACCACGCAGATGGGAAAAGAGGTGAGAAATGATGGTTTGGTAGGTGGATACGGAAGGAGATAAAACTTTGATAGTACCCACTGTATAGGCGTGCATGAGTTAAGGTCAGTGGTTTTGGATGAATGTGGTTATGTGGTGGGTTTGGAGGGAAAGAGATGAAACTAAGCTTTACTTGATATATCTCCATTGTCATAGTTAAGTTATGGGGATGTAAGTTTTGAGGTTTTCACGGCCATGACTATGAAGAAAGTTGTCTTCTGGGATCTGGCGCCATGTATTCTTGGTTTTAACCGACATTTCGGAGGAACATATCGCCTCCATCTTCAGGGCAGTCTGAAACATCGGTTAAAACCAAGAATACATGGCGCCAGATCCCAGAAGACGACTTTCTTCAAGTTATGGGGATGTTTTGTTATTTCATTATCTTCCATGGTAATGCGGAGGTGTTAGCTACCTTCAGACCCTTTTATTGTTATAATGTAGTGCTATATTACACTACCCGTTTTAAGCATATATTTAATTTGATTTTGGAATATGTAATAATAGAATGGTGAAACAATATTGATTGATTATTCAGTTTACAGTTTTTCTTTCTTACCATTTTGAATACTCTAGACTTTTGTTTGGGAGCTGCTCAGCTCATACTTTGACAAGGATGGCTGAGGTTTTCCACATTCCCTCCAGGCAAATGCAGGAATAATACTTTAATTAGGCCATGACCATTTCTTTCCAAATCCTTTCTAATTTATCAATCATCCTATCATTCTGTGCCGTATGAAACAGACATTGGCACTATCATTAAATAGTCCATAAAAGAAAGAACATGAATTTGAATAAGTATCAACTAACACTAAATAATTGCATGTGAATTTGATATTTGTTTATTATCAGAGAAGATTTTTTACACTTTTTTTTTTGCATTACTGTTCCTTTCTTAGAAGTAATTTGAAGATCGTGAGATGTTACCATGTCATTTATAACTCCAGCTGCTGAATACACATGTTGGGTATACCCCATATACTTTTTGCAGTCTTCTCAAATATGTATTTGTGGTTTGGGGATGGAAATAACAAAGGATAACTTTGCACACAAGTGCAGTATTGTGATATTTTAGGAGACATGGCTCTGAGGTACTGAATGTCTCTCAGCTAGACCAGATCTGTTCTTTTTCATTTTTATATAAATTCACTGTTTAATTAGAGACTGTCACAAGTAAAATCACTTTCTATTAATAAATACGATAAATAAATAAATAAAATAAATAAATAAATCATAAAACTCATTCATTGTTCATTTCAAGTGGGTTATTTGAGCCGTAAATTTCTGCATGTGGAAGGCTGGCATTTCAAAGGAAGGAGGGCAAACAGTTTTATTTTTTATAGTTCTTATGTAGTAATAATCAATCCTCAGAGAATATTGACAGTTCTGTACTTTCATACTGCCCTCATGTTATCTTAATAGACATACTTATCATGTATTTATGAAGCAGTACTTCATGCTTAACATGGTTGTATGACAGGAAGATATATACAGACATAGTAGTGATCTCTGCATCTATTTCTGAGTTACTTTTTGCAATAAGTTGCTGTATTATAGAGTTACTACAAATTCTCCATCAGAAAAAAAGAATTTATTTTAGCTATCTGGTAAGCAGCACAATAACTTGCCTACAATGCAGAGGCACTATCATTGGATTGTTTTCTGAAGACAGTATGTTGTGACTCAAGCCCTGTTTTAAGGCTGCCACTATTTTTCCTCTCAGAACACTGCCACATAGCTTATGTACTTTCTTTTATGCTTCAAATTATAATACTATATTATATTTTATATTGCTGTATTACATTCCCTTAAAACACCACCACTTTCACTATAAGTTAAACACACACCTTTCCCATTCAAAGAAACAAAAATATTTCTTCTCTCCACTTCTGAAAATTCTATAGTCAGAGCCCAATTTATGCCTTTGTTGATGGACATCATATAAGGTGTTTTTGTTTAATGTATCACACTTTTCTGTAATTACAGACATCCAAAGTAACTAATATGTGCTAAACATACTTGCTTACATATAGAACATTACATACCAAAGAGAAAAGCTGCATAAACTTTCCATGAAATAATATTTTTGTTTGACCAGGACCTCTCACAGTTCCATCCGGAATAAAAAGAAAGTAAACTAATTTGCATCAACAGTTAAAGGTAAAGCTATCCCTGTAACGGGCTGCAGAGGCCCATAGGGTTGTGAGAAATTGAGGGTCCCACATTATCTGGACAGTCAGCTCACAGATTGCGGTAAAGTTGTCAGCCTAATGTGCCGGCTGCCCTTTACCCCAGGAAGATTCCTAGAACTCATTTCTGTTAGAGGCTGAATCTACCCCAGGGCCATAGTGCAGCTGGAAAGATTATATCAATTGAAAGTGAATCCACCTCATCAGGATTTGAACCTGCAACCTTCTTGCTTGTAGCATAGTGCCTCAACCAACTACGCAACTGCATGTCCCCCTTGTGTCAACAGTGCACATTTGAAAAAAAAAAAAAAAAAAACTTGACATGTGTTACAGTCAACATGAAGCTTTACCACAGGCATATATTCAGTTCTGTAGTAGGCACAATATGAACATCTCAATGTGAACTGACAGTTGCTTGAAGAATGCATGACAAATCAATTTTCAGAACAACAGGATTGTGAGTGTTGTGGCAGAAACTTTGACAGTTAGTGTCAATACTAAGCATTGCATGTCTGTTTTACCAAACTTGGAGGCACACATAGAATAGAAATGTTTGTTGATTTTTGAGCAGTCATGCATTTCTTTGAGGTTACTCTCTGCTATTTTGTCATAATAAACAGTGAGGATTCTTAATCACCTGTTTTTGGTTACCATTGTTGACACTACAGTCCTACCAAATAATGACTCACTGCTCACAAATTGATTGAAAACAGAAAATTAAGCCAATACTGTGATAGCAAATTTCAGGGCCTGGAGCATTCACCATGATTTGGCATGTTTGAAATGGCCCTAGTTGTAATTTATATATTAATACAGTAAAGGAATCATATGCAGAGGTGCCATGAGCTGCAGGTTGAGCACTCCTAGTCAAAGCGTTGAAGACAAAATAAAGCATTCTTTGCTTTTTCATTTAATCTTCTTTGAGACTGAAATCTATGGTTCTGAATTGGCAGTTTGTGGTAGATATTTGTAGTACATGCAATTTTTTGGTATGTAATCATTTGATGGTCATTCTAATTTAATGAAATTGAGCACTCAATTGGAAATTACGGTTGTGTTCCAGGTGGTTAAAATAACTGATTCTTTTCAACAGTGTGTCTTTGTCACAGCATTTTCATCTCAGTTTTTCTCTGTAAAATGTAAACAACTGCTATGTTGTGGCTGTGTTTAAAATTGTATGCAAAGTATAGTCATAGCTTAAATTATAGAGAGATGTACACAGCGTATGGCTTCATGCATGCAAGAGTGATTCCAAGAAAAGAATGAAGTATGCGTGTACAATATAAGTTAGTATTTCTTCTGTGAAAGGTAATCTAAGTTTCCAGGTAAGGAAAGTGCAACATATTTTTTAACTTGGAAGAAAAGCCAAAATTGTATTTAGTATGAAGTGGTTATTCAAGTATATTTTCATAGTGTTTGTAGTACAGCATCCTGTTTTGATCATTACCAGAGAATGTTTCTTAAATAATGTTAGTAGTGGATGTCATGGCAGCATTACGAGCAATCACTGTTTCCCAGTGGATTGTGAACACAGTTTTGGCTAGAACTAAAAAAGTATTGTTAGGTGTGATGACTGAAAGAGTAAAAATTGTTGCATCTGAAATAATTTGTTTTCATTTGCTGTGTATTTATATGCACACTTCCTTCTTGTGCTTCATGTATCCTTGTTTTATGATATAACTTTTAACTAAAATGGGAGGAAGTAAAGGTGAATTGGGTACTGAAATTAATCTTTTAAATTGGAATATTTGGATATATGCTAAGCAAGCTATCCTGTTACCTAAAATCTTATTACCAACTTTCAGTTTTTATTGAAAATTGTAATATAATCAAATTCCCAAATATATAATAGCTATAGGTGGTTGCTGTGTTTTCCATGAAGTCTGTTGTGATTAATAACATTTTTGCTCTCAGGTGCCTTGCCATGTGAAAGTAGTTCAAACTTCCTGTGGAGTATAGGTGTCTGGTAGGTTCACAAATATATTAAAAACTAGCTTTACCCGGCCACGCGTTGTTGTGGCTAGTCTAACGTAATATTTCAATTCAAACGCAGATCAATCGACACAGCTCAATCCCACCGCCAAATGCACTGAAAAATAAGGAAAACAGTTAAGAAAAGGAAATGAAAAACAATGAAAATAAACTATACTCACAAAGTGAACGCTATGGTAAATGACACAGCCCAATTCCAACGCAATGTCACACGAAATAATTAAATCAAAATGAAAATAAATCGAAACTGTTTATATTCGGCTGTAGCATTCGTTGTTTTTCATTTCGTTTTCTTAACTGTTTTCCTTATTTTTCAGTGCAGTTGGCGGTGGGATTGAGCTGTGTCGATTGATCTGCGTTTGAATTGAAATATTTCGTTAGACTGAGCCACAGCAATGCGTGGCCGGGTACAGCTAGTTTTTAATATATTTGTGAACCTACCAGACACCTGTACTCCACAGGAAGTTTGAACTACTTTCACATGGCAAGGCTGACTCCTTCAGCGGTTACTTCCAGACTCTCTTCTGTATCCCTCGGCATCTGCCCCGAGACTGACTGCTTCTTGTCCAAGTTGGGAGTATTTATACCTCGGCGGATACTATACAATGAGCCTTCTGTTGTCTGTCACCGGGGAAACGCTGCCAGAGTCGAATCCAAAGCTCTGAGCGCAAACTCAGGATCTCTGCTATGATTTCACTTGGAATCTCTTGTGATACTTGTGACCTCGTGATACTCGAGACACTCGTGATACTGAACAGTCACCGGAGCTACACTCTCTTATACATATAGCCAGCGTTCGGACGGGATAGGGAATACCTTATCGAAGAGTTAGTTTCATCTGTTGCTTAGGAAATGCTAGCACCGAACACCTTGTAGAAGTGTTTGGTTTCATCCATTGTTACGCAATGGAAACTCTTATCCTCTCATCTCTGGGGAAACGCGTTTGTTGTTTTGGCAGTTCCTATGCAATGGCCCGCTGTTATTGCGTTTTCATAGAAGTGTACTTTCCGGTTTCATCTGTTGTTACGCAACGGAACCTCTTATCCTTTAATCCCCGGGGAAACGCGTTTGTTGTTTCGGCAATTCCTATGCAACTGTTACTGCGTTTCCATGGATGTATACTTTCCGGATTCACGCGTGGCCGGGTACAGCTAGTAGGTATATAAAAATGCACGCATTCGAATGCAACGTTGTGTCAAAATTTCGAAGCAATCGGTGAAGAACTTTCGGAGATTTTTGAGGGGTAACAAACGAACATTTACATTTTTATTTATACTCGTATAGATAGTAGGAAGTATGGTATATTCAATTTTTTGCTTTATTTTACTTTCATACTATTGTCAGATTCTTAATGTGTTGTATGTAGGAGAGAGTAATCTTTGTTTCCATAAATCCATTATTTCCTTCATATTTTATGTTATTAGTTACTGTAAGCATGAAAAGGACTTTCAGAAAAAACAGTATAATCATGCCTTTGTACTTCTGTCTATAAATCTACACATTCAAAAACTTAGATTGAAAGGTTTGTGTCATCTGTAGGTATATGAGTTTCTTGCAGTACTTGTGTGGAGATGGAGCAAGATTTTACATCTCTAGCTGCAGTGCTTCATTAGTTGACACTGTTAGATATGAAGGAAAAGGAATTTGTTTTTATTTTCAGTTATGTGAGAGTGGCATTTGCATTTGCTTTTAATGTATCTGTTATGCAGAATTTCAGGATTCTAGCAGTAATGTTTCTGGCAGGTATCTGGGAGACACTTAGCTTGAATCACAGCCAGGACACTGTGTGGGCTGAGGTTCGTATGTGGTTCTCTTCAGCCCCTCCAGACAAATGCCAGGATAATTCCATAGGCCATGATGGCTTCCTTCAATTCCTTTCCAGCTCATAACTTGTTATCATGCAAACACTTGACACTATTAATCTTAGTTACTTACAGCATCATTAAATAAGCTACAGACAAATTCAGGATATGGGATCAAAATATTTGTTAATGCTGTGGAACCTCACTTAATGAGCACCTCGCATAACGAGCAAAACAAATTGTAAAAAAATGACTCGCTTAACGAGTGACGAGAGGGGAAGTCCCGAATTGTGCGCTTGCTACGTCAGTCTGTGTTTAGCACTCATTTCGCTAGCATCTTAGTGTCGCTTGTGATCACACATTTTTCCAAACTTGTGTTCAGACATATTTGTGATTACCCTTGCAAAAATGTCCCTAGAGAAAAAGCCGCAAAAAGACAGCCCTAAGAGAATAAAAAGAACTGTAGAAATGAAACGTAAAATCATTGAAAAGCAAGAACGAGGTGTGAGTGTGGCTGATCTAGCATGCACATACAATCGGTCTACATCAACGATTTGCACGATTTGGAATTGTATTGTGTTTTACAGCAAGAAGTTGTGGAGGAGAGTTTGTCAGAGGAGGAGGAGTAGGTAACAGCAAAGCAACAATCGTCTGGCGCAATAAGAGAAATCGTGAAAGTATGGGAAACTGTTGCATCGTAAATTGAGAAGCATCGCCCTAATAAGGCAGTGGCTATGCGCGCTACAAATTTATTTAATGATAATGCTGTGTCGCATTTTCACCAAATTTTGAAGCGTCGACAAAAACAAATGTCTCTAGACAGCTTTCTAGTAAAAAAGAATCAGATATGTATCATAAATAATAAACTAATTATTTCGATTCTCCCCCCCCCCCTCAAATCGAATTCGAATTCCAGGTTGGTTCGTTCCGCATAGAAGAAAAAATGATGATTCACCCACCTTAACAGTGTATATATAAATTTCTTTGAATAAACGTTAGACATAAAATTTTTTGAGTATTTTTTTTTGGCATGGAACGCATTATCGTATTTTACATTAATTTGTATGGGAAAAATTGTTTCGCATTACGAGTAAGATTCTGTAACGAATTATGCTCGTTAACTAACTGAACTCACTCACTAATCAACTCTTCAGTAACTGACTGAACCCTAGACATGTCTTGCTTATAACACCTCGGCATGGATTGCACCTCTCCCAACAGTTCTTCAACTATTGTGTCACATGTGCTGGTTAGAAAACAGCACTTCTCAGTTACTCCATTGGTGCGTGTTATGAATATGTTGCAGCCATTACCTAGTAATGGCCATTGTCTACAGAGCCATTACCTAGCAACGGCTCGATACACTACAGTATGAATCTTTTAATCACTATGAAAACCTCCAGTTTTACACAGTATGTTACGATTATCCATGTGTGGATGATCCAGTTCACAACTTGTGCATGCACCTTTCTTAGGGACATTTTTAACACTACAGAGAACCTATTAAATTTATGCAGTCTGACCATCTGTCTGTACACATTAAATAACCTGAGAACTGCTAGATGGATTTTCATGAAATTCGATCAGAGAATTTTATGAAAAACTGCAGGACCATTTCAATTTCATTTACCCATTTTACTAAGCACTTTATATGTAGGCCTACATACGTTTGTGTGAATTTCTTGAAGGGAATTCACCAAATATATATTAGAGCAAATGATGTTTTCAGCAGAACTTGGAAATAAATATAAAACATCATTATATTATATCATTATATTTGGTACACTTTTTCCATAAATCTTACAGTTTTTAAATAATTGAACTCTATACTCTTCAGATTTCTGCGGCAGTTTTTCAGTCACCCAAAGATTACCAAAGCCTTGTGTAATCTGTATTTTTTGCTGTTTGTGCATCCTTTCCCCTGCATTAGCTCAGATAATCAAGCATGTACTGTTTATAAAATGTCATTCTCATAGTTGAACCGCTGCTACTCCCATTTACACCCTACCACCTAAAACCATCGTGAAGTCGGGAGCAGTTCATCATGACAGGCTCTCACATCATGTTCACAATGCTCCCTAAGGTCATTGCAAGGAATCCAAGCTCGCAGCGGAGGGCCTATCAGAACTTATAATGATCGACCATATAACAAAACAAGATTTAATGAGAACAAAACACAATATAACGCACTACAAGAATATACAAAAAATAGAGCACTGTGGGCATACAATGTCGCTGACAACCCAACATACACAGCTGATTTCAGCCCTATACTTATATGCACTTCATGGCATCAAACTCAGCCAACATGCCCAGTTCCACTGGCCCACCTACGTTATGTACAGAAGTCGTTAGGCCACAACACGACTTTACTACTGCTTCTTTGTCAGCCACAGGTGGCCCCTGTGTATCACCACCATACCTTCCCCCTGATGGCTGGTGACCGCAAGTAAGCCCGACATCTGTGGCCAGCTCCCGACTACACCGAAACTAGATTTAGAAAAAAACCGCCGAAATGAAATTTAGAAATTTGGTCCGCGAACGTCTTTGCCTGAGTGGATCCACTATCAGACTCCCCACTGCTCCCAAAACATACCTCCTTCTGAGAGACACAGGGTTAGGAAGGGAAGGGAAAAACCACATGGTATAGGGAAGGAGAAGAGGGTAAGCTCTAGGACAATGATAAGGGGTAGCATGGAAGATATGGCTGGAAGCCATGACATCATGGAAGGGAGCCATTGCTTCAGCAATTCATTGTGTGAATTTCTTGAAGGGAATTCGCTAAATATTTACTAGAGCAAATGATGTTTTCAGCAGAACTTGGAAAGAAATATAAAACATCAATTTTATATTTGGTACACTTTTTCCATAAATCTTAGTTTTTAAATAATTGAACTGCATACTCTTCAAATTTCTACAGCAGTTTTTCAGTCACCCAGAGATTACCAAAGCCTTGTGTAATCTGTATTTTTTGCTGTTTGTGCATCCTTTCCCCTGCATTAGCTCAGATATTCAAGCATGTGCTGTTTATAAAATGGCATTCTCATAGTTGAAGTTTGCAGTGACCATGTAATTGACAGTGTAGGAAACAGTGGCATATCCACCATACAGATCTTCATTGTAATTGGCCCTTTGCTTAATTAAGCAGATGCCATGAAGATATAATGGGGAGTGGACATATAGCTTCACATATTCTTAAGCTCAGCACTAGATGGAATTAAGTGACCAGTTTGCTCCCCAGCTGCTTTGCTAGCTTTGACAGAGCCACCACATCCCAGTAAAGAGAAGACTGGGCGAGCCCCAGAGCTAGTCTGGACACAGCAGTGAAGAGAAAATATCCTTGCCATTTCCAAGAATCAAAATTAAGTTGTCCAGCCTGTGGACTGGTCATTATACAGAGTTATACCAGGTTTAAGATATGCATTTTCAGAGCTGAAGTACACAGATATAAACATCCTTTAAAGTTCTTATTCTGCATAGAACACAGAAATAAAAATTGGAATTCATCATCATTACTCCAAACAAAACATAATGCATAAATTACTCCAGTCATACAGTAAGTTGAAGGACTGATGGACTTACATCTATCATTTATTTGGACCTGATATGTAAATTAGCGATCTTGACTTTTTCACTTTTTTGTCTGCTTGTAAATAAAGGGAGCCAGTATAGTGAGAGGCTACAGTCTGGATGGCTGGGGTTTGATTCCTGGCAGGAGCAAGATTTTTCTCTTCCCCACAGTGTCCATATTGGCTCTGAGGCCCACCCAACCTTCTGTCTTTGTATGGCTGTAAAACAACCAGGGTGCAAAACTGACCCCTTACCTTCATCTAGTGCTGAGGTGAAGAATGGTGGAGCTATACCTCCTCACCCCCCATATGTGAGCATGACATATTGCTTAACTGATTAAGCATAGGGACAACTTTATGATTGGCCTTACTGCCAAAGTAGGAACATAAACATTTTTACTGTTTGGAAAACTGATGTGCTCAGTGTTGGATTTGAGGTTATCACAGTAGTAACTATGAAGAGTCCTGTGTTCTGGGTGTAACAGCATGTGGTCCCATTTAAGTTAAGCAACATTTTGGAGGAAATTACCATGTCCATGCTCAGTGTTGAAGAGTAAGCTGGGCAAGAAACCAGCATGAAGTAGACAGCGAGCACTGCTGACACATTAAATGTTATAAAGCATTTAAAAACAACCGCTGGTCTTAAATTCTGATGGAGAACTTTATGAATAATCAGAGTCATTTAATGAAGAAAGGAGGTTAATTTGCATATATTTTTGGCAGAAAAGTGTAAATTGGATATTTAAGCTGCATTCAGAAAAACACGTATGGTAAATATTACTGGGTATCATATATCATTAATACATAAATTCATTTGATTTATTTCTAAATTTGTGGTATTATCATTGTTTAGGATCTTAGGAAGTGGTGAGGAAAGTGCATGAAATTTTCTAATGTCTCTCATGAATAGACACTGAATTCAAACACAAGCGTATGTTCCATTTCATTCTGTGCATCATGTTGTGTGTTAAATACAAGGTGTGGCAATAAAGAAACCGGATTACTTTTATGACTCATTTCCGGCCACGTCACTGACGAAGAGGAGGGTAGGGCATTGACCCTTGGACTTCCCTCTACCGTCACACAAAGTTTCATTCACGTGCATCGGTTAGTCTGGCCGCGACCATTGTTAGAAGCGGATCGTGTTTCTGAGCTCCGTCGGAATAATGCTGAGTGCTAATGCAGAACAACGTGCTAACATCAAATTCCTCACAAAACTTGGAAAATCTGCCACTGAAACTTACAATTTGTTGACAGAAGTATATGGTGATCAGTGTCTATCTCGCACGCAAGTTTTCGAGTGGTTTAAGAAGTTTATGGAGGGTAGGAAAAACGTCGGGAACGATCCAAAATCGGGCCGTCCTCCCACTGCGAAAACTCCAGAGAATGTGGAGAAGGTCGCTAGAATTGTTCGAAGAGATCGTCGACTGAGCATTCGAGCAATTTCTGAACTTACGAACATCAATAAGGAAAGTGTTAGACAGATTTTGCACGACGATCTGGGCATGAAAAAGGTGTGTGCTAAAGTGGTGCCAAAAATCCTTACCCCCCAGCAAAAGGAACATCGAGTGAATTGCTGTGTTGACACTCTTGAAAACATTGAAAATGATCCTGATTTCTTCCAAAACGTAATTACGTGTGACGAAACTTGGATTCTTCAATATGATCCAGAGACTAAGCGACAATCCATGCATTGGAAGAGCCCCAAATCCCCTAGGAAGAAGAAAGCGCGCATGAGCAAGTCCAAATTCAAAGCAATGATGATTGTTTTTTTCGATATCCGGGGGGTAATCTACATTGATTGGGTGCCTGAAGGTCAGACTGTCAATCAGGTTTATTATAAAAATGTTTTGACGTACCTCCGTGAACGTGTGCGACGAAGGAGACCAGACATGTGGAAGAATGCCTCATGGGTTCTTCATCACGACAACGCGCCAGCACACAACGCGCTATCTGTGAAGAGGTATTTGGCAAAAAACAACATTCCAGTGATGGAACATCCACCGTATTCTCCGGACCTAGCACCGTGCGACTTTTTTCTCTTCCCAAAAATCAAGTCTGCGCTGAAAGGGACCAGGTTCGAGTCCGTGGATGCAGTGAAAGCAAAAGCGACGCAACTCTTGAAGAGCATAACACAAGATGACCTGCAGCACTGCTTCCAACAGTGGAAAATTCGCATGGAGCGGTGTAGGGATCGGGGAGGGGACTACATTGAAGGGGATAACATTTCGACTGTCTGATTTTTTTTTAATAAAGGGTTAGAGCATGAATCCGGTTTCTTTATTGCCACACCTTGTATGTCTCATGCAGTGAGCATTCATTAGCCGTTGTCATGTTACTGCATGTTTGCAAATTAGTTGCATGTTATTAGTATATAGTTAAAAAGTGACATCAGAATCCTAGCATTTATAGTGTACTCTCCTTTCTTAAGGAAAGTAGGGTCATGAAGTCACTAAAGGGGAGGGAAATATGTTCACTATTAACACATGACCAATTTTCACAGAATTTGATTTGAGCATTGTATTAGAAGCCACTGCAATCCCCCTTCTCACATACTTACTAATGAAGGCATGAATGTGAGAGGCAGGAGTGACACTTTTGCCACTTAATGTAGGAACATGGTATGGTAATCGATCATCAAAAATACGCAATTTTGTTAATGAAATTTTTGTTATAGAATGTGAAACAACAATAACAACAACAGAATGTGTAAAAAAAGTATAAGTGGGACAGTCAACACATCAAATTATTTGAAACTGAGACAAACTAGTTACTACAGTATCACCATCGTTTATTGGCGCAGATGTTAATGCTACATGTTTCAACCTTTCTTTAGGTAATCTTCAGGCATACATGAAACAATAGTGATAAATTGTCGAATATGTTAACTCATTAATATGGATCCATATTGTACATTAATAGGTTTTTTAATATCACATTCCTTAATTTAAATTTTGATCAAATAATATTATACCTATATTATCGATATTGACACAATCCCATTTATATTTTTCTTGAATGACACACAACAGGAGTCATAGAATCTGTGCTAAAATAATGCCTTAAAAATAATAACAACAGCAACTAAACTACAGTCTGTAACATTTGAAATGCTAGGAATAAATAGTTTCCAACTTGAATAGGATTTGATCCTATGACTACCTGTGTGTAAGTCCACACTTTAATTTATGACCTAATTGCATTTTGTTGTTGGATAATAAACTCACACTACTTAGGCATGTCATTAACCACACAAAATACTAGCACTCAAAATCCTTTGTAGTATGCAAGTAGGTTTTAGGACTTCCCCAGAACTGTTTCATATTAGAAGAAAAAATTTAAATTAGCAACTTCTTTATTAAGACTGTCACAACACAACTATATCAAGGTCAGTGCCTGGTTTTGGCTCTGCTACATGTTTCTGCTATTAATAGCCATCATCAGGCAAATACATGACTAACCTATATACACCACTGAACTGCAGTATTAATAAAATTGGATACAATAATATTAATTATATTAAAATACTTGATGTAAAAATACAATAAATTATATTATATAAAACAAAAGTTATAGTATAAAACAAGAATAAAATTCTTTGATTGATGATTTACGTCATTGAGTCAGTCATTGGTTTTTGTGATTTTGTTTTGTTCCCATGGACAAATTAGAGTATTCTATACTTTAGGATTCTGATGATGGTGTATAACACACAGAGATATTGGGTTTTCGGACTTTATCCATTGTCCTGGTTTTAAGATAACTAAGAAAAACATGGTATTTCAGAAACTGGATCTGTTTCCATCCTTAGGTGAGGGAAAACACCTATTCTGTTGGGTCCCTTAGAAAGAGCTAGCCTCAATCACTGGACTAACCTACAGTGATTGAGGCTAGCTCTTTCTAAGGGACCCAACAGAATGGGTGTTTTCCCTCACCTGAGGATGAAAACAGATTCGGTTTCTGAAACGTCGTGTTTTTCTTAGTTATCTTAAAACCAGGACAATGGATAAAGCCCAAAAACCCAATATCTCTGTGTATTCTGTACTTTGTGTATAAAAACTGTTATTGGAGGCTCATGATGTAGAGGTAGTGATATTAATGTTAAATATTTAGTCGCTGCCTCATCTTACAAAGTATTGTCCATATTAAGTCGTCGTTTACATTCCCTATAGAATGATAGAATGTATGTCAGTCATGTATTTGCCTGATGATGGTTATTAATAGCGGAAACATGTAGCAGAGCCAAAACCAGGCACTGACCTTGATATAGTTGTGTTGTGACGGTCTTAATAAAGAAGTTATATATTATAACACAGCAGGATGCATGAAATGAAAATTAAATTAGCAACTTAAAGATTCAGTGTTAAATCATACACTGTTATATGAAGTGTTGCTCATTGAATATTCTTTGCTTCAAATTCAATATGTAATGAAACACCATGAAAGTATAATGCTAGCAGATACTTGTATTAACAAGACCACAAATTTTCATGCATCATAAGGAACTGTTATGTGAATGAAATCATATCTAAGAACTCAAGGCAGAAGTGTGTAAAAAGAAATATTTCCTTGCAATGTTTTGTTAATCAGCAAATTATGACAATTGAAAACTCCATATTCCTGAATACATAATTGACAAACTGATTCTTCCGTTTGTTAACTGTTGGCAGTCTGATGGCCATACACATTACAGGTCAGTACTCGAGTGTTTTTATCAGTATGCCTCTTAGGATTAGGCACCAGTCATTACCACCACTATTTGTTTAGGAAACTGGCATTTGAATACTGGTTTCATGTTTTAGTCTGTGCTGCTTGTAATAATTGAACAAGCATAAATTATGTTCAGGGCCTCTGTTCCCTCAGGAATGCAGTTTATCTTTTGACACTTATCCTCTCCAGACTTTTTATGACATATCTTCCATATTACACACATTAGACTTGCGCATTCAAAATGTGAAGAATTATTGAAGAAACCTTATGACTGACCTCCAATTTCTGTTAGTTATTACAGGAAGTGAGTGACATTCTTATCATTACGTTTATGTATATTCAAAATTTGTCACTGTTGTGTTTTGTAGACTATCTGAGAAATCCTGATTTTGAAAAGTTTCCATTGCTCGTTTACATAGTGCCACCAAGACCGTTTTGCAGGAATGGTGGTATTTTGATATTTAGTTGCTAATATATTTTTTAAATTTGTCATTTAATGATGCCATCAGTATCAAGATTGTACAATGGTTCATAAATAGGTTTGATGAAAACATGTTTAAGAATCATAACAGTTTTCATCACAATGCCAGCAGATTTCATGTTGTTATGTGTGACAAAGTTTTGAGGAAGTTCATTTGTTCTTAATGGGGGGGGGGATATTTTATCGCTGCTTTGTAGTAGTGGGTTCACTAACATGAAGGTTTCATTTTGCTTTCAAGGCAACAATGCGGTCATGACGAGGTTATCAGAAGTTAAATTCTTAGGGAGGTAGGCCCACATGTAATATTTGATATCGGATTGGATGATGAATTCTTGGGGGACAATGGCACCTCTTTGTGGTGTCCACTTGTTCTACTTAGGCAGGACAAGCAATACGGCCATTGACAGACTGCTTTATTGAACGGCCAACTAATTAAGTTCCACGAACTAATGTAAACACTTCTGTCACACAGTCCTGATAACGGCATGGGTTCAGTTCTATTAAATTAGCAGCACTAGGATGGGGTGGATGTAGCAACAGTGTTTAAATTAGTTTGTTTTACATCATCTCTCTGCTGTTATTCACGTAATTTAAGTGGCATCAAAGAAATGTCCAGAACAAGTGAAGTATCTGCCCAGAAACTATATCAGCTCTTGTAAGAGACTATTATTATTTTCTGTGTGATGAATGTTGTGAAGTAGAATCTGAAACTTGTTTAACTGAAAACATTATACCAAAATACATAAAAGTCAAAACTAAGATCTAAAAACAAAACAGACCTGTCACAAAACCATGTAATTACTAAAGCACAAAGATTACAATTATAAACGTTAGCCAATATGTATTAGCAACAGTTAAGTGGACAATGAATGTACAATTAACTGGATGATGTCCAATTAAGACAAAACATTTAACGAAATAAATGAAATGTGTATAATTGATTAATTATGTATAACGTTGTGTTGAACCTCCTCTGTGGTCTAGTGGTCAGATTTCTGCCTAGAGATTCATAGGTCCCGGATTCGATAGCCGGCGCTGCCAGATTTTCTGAGAAATAGTGGGTCTGGAACGGGGTCCACTCAACCTCGTCAGGATAATTGAGGAGCTATTTCAAAGGAACAGAGGCTCCGGTCTAGAAAACCGAGATTAAAGGCCGTGGGGATCCGCAAAAGTTGGCAATAACTTCGCCGACAAGCGGCGGTCGCTCGGTCGATATAGTTCGCTTACGGACTACAGGCCACGGAGTTTATCTTTTTGTTTTACGGTTTCCTGACGGAACGTTCACACCTATTGAGATATACAGCATGACGTTCCAGGACAATATTTGATCAGCAAATTTACTGCTGCTGCCGCTGTCGGCAGAAGACTAGTTGAGCTTCGAGCACGCGAAATTGAATTTAGCGTTTATAAAACACAACTACGTTACACATAACGTTTCGAATAATTTTATCTGTTTCATGGCCTCAATCTCGACACTCATGTTTCACTGCACGCGTGATTGAGGGCGAAGTTGCCGTGGTTCCGGATTTATGGTCCTCGTTGGATCCAAATTTTATAAAAGAAGGTGTATTCAACTGTGGTGATCATTTGGAAAGTCTGGGATTTTGTAGCCGTGGCCTATTTCTTGAGTTTATAGTTGACTATTTATCATTCATCCGAGAAAGTGCTGAATTTGCTGTTCACGGGTTAGGCAGACCAGTTTCCCTTTCATGTTCTTCCATTTCTTCATCCATGCACCTTAAAAATGTTTTACCGAAACGTCTTTAATGATTTCTACTGCTACATGGAATCAGAAGCCGAAATAAGAAACACACAAGAAGTATAGTCGAATCGCTATGGAAACCTGAAATCCTTCGGCTGAGTACTTTACCGAGCCTCGGAATCTTTTTCTAATGTCTTCTTTGTCTTCCTGTCCTCTTCAACCTACAGGTTTATAATTGCACTCTATATTTCCACCTACTTTCACCCATTGTATTATATGCTGTTTCACTTCTTCCTGTGGGGGCACGCGGAAGCGTAGTTGGTTGAGGAACTATGCTACAAGCCGGAAGGTCGCGGGGTCGATTCCCAATGAGGTCACTGGATTTTTCAATTTATTTAATTCTTCCAGCCGTACTATGCCCTGGGGTCGAGTCAGCCTCTGACAGAAGTGAGTACCGGAGTATTCCTGGGGGTAGGGGGTGGACGGTGTATAAGGCTGACAATCTCACCGCCATCAGTGAGCCGATTGTCTGGAAAATATGGAAGCTTCGACGTCTCACAACCCTATGTGCATTCACAGCCTGTTACAGGGGTAGCTTTACCTTTTTTCCTTTCATCTCTTCCTGTGTAAAAGTCTCTTCAACTGAAGTCCCTCATGTGTTTCAGTATATATTATATTAATAAGATCTAGAAATTCGTGCCGACGGTACATTCATACAAGTACGTATATTATGTTTTTGGGCATTATCCATCGTCCTGTCTATTTTCTAAAAACCGTCCTGTTTATTTTTCAAAACACAACGTTTCGGAGACTGGATTCTATCCCCGTCCTCAGGTAAAACCTACTCAGTTGGGTCCAATAGATAGAGCTAGTCCCTATTTCTTACCTGAGGACGGGGACAGAACCCAATCTTCGAAATGTTGTGGTTTGAAAAATAAACAGGACGGTTTTTAGAAAATAGACAGGATGATGGATAACGCCCAAAAACATAATACTTGTATATACGTATTATCTTGTTACTTTTAGGCCGCGTCATAGCTCAAGCGGTTAGTCGCTGGCTTCCCACCGCGGCGGCCGGGGTTCGATCCCAGGTCTCGTCAAGTGGTGGACAAAGTGGCGCTGGGGCGAGTTTTCTCCGAGTACTTCGGTTTCCCCTGCCAATCTTCATTCCACCAAATTTTTCATCATCATAAACACCCGGAGCAGGTACAAGAGGCCAATCGCCGTGCCGAGTGGACACATTGGACTCCACCCCCCACTAAGCGAATTGTTACTTCTCATGTGTTTACCTGTGAATCGGTTACAAGGATGTTTTTCATTGTAGCAAAGTTAAAGTAAATAATTACCACATGTTGTGTCTTATAAAATTAGCACTTTGAAAAATTACTTCCGTTGAGATAAAAGGAGAACCGGCTCCTTCAGCTACATGATTTGTCGTCACATAGCAGAAAGCAAGCTCGTCCATAATTTTGAAGAGAACTGGCGATGCTACTCGTCCCAGCCGGCGTCTTCTACAGTCCTACCTATTTCCTAGAGTGGGTGGCCAACTCCAGTTTTTCGAAAAAGTGGGTTGCACAGTCCATACACAAATATCTGTGTTGCATTGCGGCTGCAAATAGCTAGAGATGAAGAGTGTAAATGTTCCTATATCGATTATAATCACGTCGTTGGCAATGCTGAGCTGGGAAAATGTGCTGTGAATTGGTCTGTAGAAAAACACATTATGAAAATTTATACTGGAGGACAAATAGTTAGGAAATGGCGGAGGCCTTGGGAATATTTCTTAATGAAAGTTGTTGGTCAAGAGGAGTCTTTATAAAGAATTAGCTCAAAATAAACGTCCATTAAATAAACAGAACAATAAAGATCTTGCCACGAATCTCAAATTTCTACCTATAGAAGCTAAAATAATCCAGAAACACACAGCTCTGTGACCAATTAAGATGGGCGGTAGGACTACTTACTGGACACCTCCACCTAAAAGAACATCTAATCAAATTGGGATTGACAGATAACCCAACTTGTGAAAGGTGTGTAGAAGAAGATGAATCAGCCACACATATCCTACGTGATTGTGAGGCCATAGCTTATTTAAGATTTCGCCACCTGGGCCAGTTCTTTATGCAACCAAGTAACTATTATGACGCCCCATAAATAAAGCCCTACATTTCATTCGAAGTGTAGGTTTAATAAAGGATTAATCAAAGGGGAGGCACAATAGATCACTGAAGGTCGCGGTACAAGGGCCGGTTTTCATGGCCCACCCCTTACACATGCAAACAGTACATACAACACGCGGCTGTTGCCAATCCCTGAAAACGAGATCTTGCATAAAGGAAGAAAACATAATTATTTATGTAGACCATTAAATATCGATGTTGTTTATAATTCAGTAGAGTCGGTGGCATTGATAATTCAAATGCCGGAAACTTGTTTTATTCCCACAGATACATTTGTAACTCGTTCTCTTCTCCAATTGGGGAGACCGTGGTGACCCTGGTGCGTTAATGAATTAGGACTGGTTCGGTGTAAATAATTTTCCTGGGGAATAAAGCCCGGCCGGCGCGTAAGGCTGACAACCTTACCGCCATCTTTGAGCCGATTGTCTAGATAATGTGGGACCCTCAACGTCTCACAACCCTATGGGCCTTCACGGCCTGTTACAGGGATAGCTTTACTTTTACTCTTTACGGTGAGGATGATGAACATCTTAATTTGTTGTAGGTTAATGCCTTATCATCTAAGCGAAGGAATATAACAAAGGTGTTAGTTAATATCTATAAATTTCATACCTACAGATAAAACAATAGCAAAACTGCGACATTTCTTAATTATGGCAGATTCTTAAGGCTACTTTTCTAGTGAAATTATAAATTTAGTTTTCTGCAGCAAAATTTTAACTACGACGACCACCAGTTTTGACGTTTAGTACCTCGTCAATTTATTCAAAGAATATATTTGTAATTTTGTTTTGTTTCCAGAATACATAGCAATTATTTTACTAATTTTATCATTAACTGACTGATCTTCATGCGATGTTTTCTTGGTGGTAGGAACCATTTTTGTAAAAGTATATAGACAAGTTTCGCACTTAATAATTTACAGAATCTCTATTTGAGTAATGTCATATAATCAAGACATCCGGTTCCTGAGTAATAAATAGGCATGCGGTTTTTTCTTTCGAAACATCAGTGTTTTCACAATTCCGAACTGCAAGAATATTCTCATCTTGAGACCCATGTGGCTACCTCGTGATCTGGAGATTTAACTAGCAAATGGAAACCTTAATCGTTCTTTTATCCTTCTCAGCCTGAGGTCTTAAGGCTGATTAATATGAACCTGTAAATACGAAAGTTAATCAGAAGAAACTGAAGTGTACCTACCACTGTAAATTTCGTGTCAGATTGGTAATTCATGACACTTGTTTTCCTGTAATTTCACAAAAGAAATTGACTTTCATTTTATTTAGAAATTGAACCTTGATTTGAAGCAACATCAATTATATATTCATGCCTTCTACTGTATACTCTGTATATCTGCACTTGATACCCTCCACTTTAATTCGTAATTATGGGGCTCTCGCAATCCAACTCTTGCAACAGAAGTCATGAATTTTAGTGCTCATAAATATTTAGCGAAATAGATCTAAAAAGTCGCGTAGCCTTCCTAATGGAGTGTAACCCTGACTGAACTACATGATAAAAGAACAGACTTTTTTCTAATCTAGTAAGCTTCTAACATACTTCACTGTGTTACGGTCCAGAAGGTATTGTTAACATATTGTTTTTTTTTATCATGAGACCTATCCAGGCAGAAGTGGTGACAGATTTCACTTACGATAATTTCTTTATAAGGTTGACTACTTCTGTGGTCTTAATTCTCCGTTATGTTGGAGAGGCACTCTGTTCGAATCCTAAGAAGAACTATTAGTAAAGTTCTTTTTGATTTTTTTAAAGAACAGCTCTTTTTTCACTTTCATTTAGGAAAAATTCATTTCAGCCCATTACAACTATTTGCGGCCCATCATACTTGTATCTTACTGGATTCTTCAAAACCATAGTGACAGAAAAAGTATTTACAAATCAGATAAGAAGTTCTGGGAAGACTTAATAGCCTACTTTCCTTTGATACTACACGGGCCGCACAGAAAACTACGCCTCCAACAATACTTCTATTGTTGCATGTATATTCGTTGTAGCGGTAACGTTTTTTACCGAGGTTCATTGCATGTTGCGTCTGCTGTCAGATTCCTCATATTAGTTGCCATATTCAGATATAAAACACGAAAGTTCGCTAGTGCTGTCAGCACCGTTTTACGTTACTAATTGTTTACACTCTGTTTTGTACACTATTTTAACAAATTTGAGTTTGACGATGTATCGATTGCGCGACCGAATTCTGAGCATGCATGAGCAGGATTGCCACTACAGTCACTAGCGGTCACTAGGGTCACTAGGCAACTGTTTACAGCTGGGGCCGCAAGAGAGAGCGCTGCAGTGTCATGTTAGTGAGGCTTTGGCACACGCTCAGTGACTGCTGCCGGGGAAACTCGATCTCTCTACCCAGTTCTGAGATGCTATTTTCACTGTGTGAACCGGTGACTTATTTATAGAAATGGCTGATCTCATTCTAAAGCAAATTTGGAACTGGCTGTCGGCGGGATGGAGCAATATGGCCGACTTGGCGGATAGAATAGACGACCTGATCTGTAGCTTTGAAGGCGGCGCCGAAACAACAATGGATACCTTGGCTATGTTGATATTTGGTTGGATGATATTCGGATTGTTTGTACTTGGCATAGGGAGATACATTTATGGTACATTTATTAGTTCTTCAGAAGTGAAAGATAAGTCGTCGGTAGTCGTACCGCCAGCAGCAGTCGCCGCGGCTCCAAGTGTCAGTGAAGATGCCCTGGTTGCTAAAGAACTACCCCGTTCAACCGTCGCTGCTTCGAGGACGGCAGGCACCCCCGTACCTCCCACACCCCCTATACGAAAAAGAATATCCAAACGGGGGTCCGGCCCTGCACCATCCCCAACGAAAACTACATCCTACGTCCAACCACCCGTTGCTACAGGACCTGAGAGTGAAAGTGTTCAGTGGGTCAACGAAGTGCTTAATTGGTTATATTCCGATTTGGTGGTAGTGAATGAGATATTAAATGCTTGGATGCAATCCCTCAACGACTTCACTAAACAATCTGTCGCTGAGGTAAGTGTTTGCATGTATGTGGCAGTAGCTGTGTGTTTCTATGAAGTGGGTGTAATGATGAACCACACTGCCAGTTTTTATGCTAGTACTTTTGTGAACAGAACAAACTTACTAAAGTTTGTTTTCTATTTTTGACATTATCACAACGTACGTTATATTACCGAGTTCTAAACCCATATCTTTTAAGGTTTCCAGAAATGAATATAACTCCCCCCAAAAATAAACTGTCCGTAAAATGGGAACAGACGGAATGTATGAAAGACGTTGTATCGCCGGTACTGTGCATCCTGTATTTCTGTTGCTCGTAGTCAGATGTATTGTACTAACAGGAGATGATTTCATTAACGATAGAACTGACCTTGACAAGCAGCTCTATAAAAACAGCTTACTGACAATGTTTTACACCTGTATAATTTACCGTGTGTCTGTAAACTCCCTTTCTTCGCTGGAACGCTCATTTTACAGCACGTTTTCAGTGTTCTCACATTTGATGCATAATCGTACTCTAATAGTCTACGGGAGAGACTAGTGTTGTTTGGTGTCGGGTTCTGCACGTCGAATTCTATATCCAGGATGGAACTACAGCCGTCAGCCGTCACGTAACATTTTTTCTTGCCGGATGTACCGAAATATACAGTCAAAATTATCGATATTTAGTAAATACCTGGCCACTGTATACCGTAATTAGTACAAGATACCTGCTTGACAATTAATTACAGTACCCATATAGAACTAATAATGGAATTGGAAATCAGTTCCAACTAAATTTTCAATGTTCGAAAAATTTAATATGAATTACTATTATCGAAAAAACAAAATAAAATTTAATTTGTTTGATCTAAAAACGAGTGTTCAGAGAAGAGTATAATGCCTTGATAGGGTAAGAACTTGCTGATGGGAGATGTATCATTCAGCCAGTACTTGCCGCATGAAAGCCTTGTAATTTTCTTTGAACACTCGTTTTTAGACCAAACAAATTCAATGTTATTTTGTTTTTTCCTATAATAATAATTCGTATTAAAGTTTTCAAATATTGAATGTTTAGTCATACCGAATCCTAACCGTATTTGTATTGTTTGTGGCCAGGAAATGCCGATTTCGATTAGGGCACAGGTGGCTTATCATTACGCGAGCTATGTGAGGACGAAGAGACGATAAGGAAGAGGTTGCTCGTGTAGTCTGTTCAGTTCTTCTTGTTTACATTACCAGCAAAATGCCCTCTTTGCACGATGTGCACAAACTTAACGCATAGAATGGAAATTGTGTTTGTCTACTTGTCCGTCCGGCGCATATTTCAAGACGAGAACCTCTGGACAGATTTTGAAGACATTTAATATGAGTGGCCCCTGCGGAGAATTATAGGGCCATTGCGGTGGTCACACAAATCATATAAATATGCATTCACAGATGAGTATTATGCAAAGAATGCATGTGGGAACTTCATGTATTCCGGTACGGATTTCACCTCTCCAGCTTCTTTTGCTCATGCATCCTTTGGGCCGAAGAGAAAGAACAAAGAATGGGGCAAGAATTGTAAAATTCAGCTTAGCGTAGTTTGGGGAAAATTCAGTTATATGTGCATTCGTGTCAATCTGACGCTGTATTTGACAATTAATTGCTGTCATCAGTATTACAGTGCTTATGTATATTGCAGCATGTGACACCCCAGAAGCTCTCGTCCCTGCGTATCCCCCCCTAGAGAATCACCACCACGTTTGGCATTTTTTTTGAGGGGATATGGATCTATTTCATAATCCGCGGAATGTCTGTGGAGATCGAAGACATTAATTCAATCCCACAACCTCATTTTAATGGACAAGAGCTCCATGAGGATGTAACATTTGCTACGGCTGTCTATATGTGAAGTTTGCCCAGTGTGAGGTCTGCGTTGCGTTTAGGTTAGCGGGGTACAGTACAGTCTGTCTTGTTCAGAATACTTTCAAGCAGGACCTGAGAGGGCGAAGTGGAGCCCGGTCCAGTAAAAAGTGTGGAGCCCCAACGCTATTTCAAAACTACAAAAATATATTGAATGA
Source organism: Cryptotermes secundus (assembly GCF_002891405.2). Classification (NCBI taxonomy): domain Eukaryota; kingdom Metazoa; phylum Arthropoda; class Insecta; order Blattodea; family Kalotermitidae; genus Cryptotermes; species Cryptotermes secundus. Next base: position 695,012 of record NW_019742447.1, on the reverse strand, counting down.
ATACTTAAGAAAATCTTGAGGATCTATCAATCGAGTATCAATTAAGGGCCAAGCATAAAAGGTCAGAGATTCAATTAAACGGAATTCGCACATTCCTGCTTACTATTATAATTGTTAAAATTCGACGAGGTTGTAATAGGGTTGCTACTTGACGTTTGAGCTGCTACAGATAACTGCTGCAGATGCTTCAGAAACGCTGAGACAGTAATATCCAGATCACTTGTACACAAACCAAATGTAATGATGGTAGCCAGCCCGTAGGAACAGGCAACTGTTATGTCTGCTAATGCTTCGTAGGATCGTACGTATGAAGTACTAAACGTTATGTTACTGCTATTTCACAGAATAATTAAATGTGTTATATAAATTCCAGTTTTAGCATTTCTCATCTATACATTTTAATATATGTCTCGCCTGATAATTTGTCTCACCTTGAGAACGGATTGGTAATTAATTAAACATCGCTGGTCAAACGGCGGAGCTGCCTGTCGGCTTCATTGTTTTCTACGCGATGGCAATAGTAATGATATTGGAATTTAAGGTGTAAATGAATTTACGCAGTTTTATTCCTACGAAGAAGAGCCGAGCTTTACTTTAAGTTAATCTTTATTACTATGTTTGGTATGGAAACTGCATTTCAGACTTTCCGTAGGAAGGTACGTGCGCTGATAGTGAACCACCGAGCTTTAGGACACGTAGGTGAAGTGTAAATGCTTTTGTTATCTAAAAATTGCCATTTTAAGTTTCAGTGGCTATTATTCTGTCATGAAACTAACGTTTCTGAATGGTCTGTACATCAACAAGTAGAGCTGTTTCGTAATAAGGCGTCCGACGGGTCCACATTTGTTGTTGTGGTTTGCGTTACGTAATGCTCAGGTACTGCACTGCGCATTGAACGGTGGACTCAGATTGTCTGCACAGTCTGTATGTCAAAACATAAATTCTAATATTCTGGCTTCTCTGACTTTCCAATTGAGGGTGCTAGGTAGTTTAGGTTCCTTATTTTGTTTCTTGGGGTGCGGTGAGACTGAGTCCACTTGGTACGTCGGCCAGTTGTACCAGCCCCGGATGATAGATGGTGAGTGTGGAGCAGTAGGTGGAATGAGAATTGGCAGGGGAAACCGAAGTACTCGGAGAAAATCCCACATGAATGGACATGGGTTCGAACCCGGGCCGCCGCTGTGGGAAGCCAACTACTAAACGCCTGAGCCATGGCACGGCCCAGGGTTACTGGGTATCTCACAGAGACTATAATAAGTCTACTGTTCATTAAGTCTATAAGTAATAAATCGCAACGATTCTAACCTCAACAACTTAACCCAGCCCGTTATGTTAAATTTCTTATAGAATCTGATTTGTATCCTCGAAGTTCTTGGTTTGATTATACCAATTGTCATTGTTAATATGTGTTTGCCTGATGATGGCCGTTAGTGGCTGAAACATGTAGCGAAACCATAGCTGGGCGCTAACCTTGTTTTTTTTTCTGTTTGTTGTGTTGTGAGACGGTCATTAAAAGAGCTGTATATTGTAACACAACAGGATGCACGAAATGAAAATTACCAATTGTCATTCTTGCCGGTCACGGTAGCCGAGTGGTCTAAGGCATGCACTGTCTTCGCTCGCTCGGAAGCCGGGATCGTGGGTTCGAATCCCACTCAGGGCATGGATGTTTGTGCGCGTTTTTCTGTGTTTGTCTACAGGTAGAGGCCTTGCGACGAGCTGATCACTCGCCCAAGGAGTCCTACCATATGTGTAAGATCTAGTAAACTGAAGTGAAACGGAGAGTTTCATGGAGGTAGGCCTAGGCCCAAATTGGGGCTGTAGCGCCACAGAAAGAAAAAAAAATTGTCATTCTTAAAACTGTGTAGTTTGTGGTCATTAGCAGCCACGAATGCTTAGTATTCGCAGGTAGACGGTTTAACAGTGACGTTGCTGATGTTATTTGTGGATTCACCCAGTCCGTGCTGTCAAATGTTGAAACGGAGCTTCATACATGTAACGCCTACCTTTCCCCCATTCCTTCCAGTTATGGACGGCGTTATGGACAGATAGGTTCTGGCACAAACCCGTCAGGAAGGAATCACTGTATTATGTTCTTAGCCTGTAACTATCGTGTAAGCGCAGTGGGTGTAGCGACGAGCTTTCGGCTAGACGACCGAGAAATCGGGATTCTAAACTAATTCGATTGGCAGTTATGGTACAGATTATGTATACGATTGATTTCAGCTTGTATCCTCCAGTCGCTCGTATTATTACTTGTTTTGACATGAGCCGGAATGTCTCAGCCAGTGGAGAGGCTGGCTGGCTGATGGCCTGAATGACAGGGGTTTGATTCCCATGAGGCTCTGAGATTATTTTGTTCGACATCACGTCCACACACGATTTAGGACTCCACCCAACATCCATCTAGTGCTGAGTTTAAACACGCGTGGAGCTATATATACACACACGACCCCATATGTCTCCAAGGCGTGGTGATTAAGCACATGGGAAGTGTTTAATTCATACATAATGCCCTTTTTTTTTTCCTTGGCACTACAGCCCCAGTGGGTCTAGGCCTACCTCCATGAACTTCTCCCTTCACTTCGGTTGTTCTAGATCTTACACATTCGGTAGGACTCCTTGGGCGGGTGATCAGCTCGTCGCAAGGCTTCTACCTGTACACAAACACAGAAAAACCCACACACACAAACTAAACATCCATGCCCTGAGTGGGATTCGAACCCACGATCCTGGCATCCGAGCGAACGAAGACAGTACATGCCTTAGACCGCTCGGCTACCGTGACCGGCTAATGCCCATTTTGGGAAAGTAAATATAGGAAATGCAAAATTAATAAAACAAATAAATGTAAAGTTATCCCTATGCTTAATTAAGATGTATTGGGGAGTGGAGTTATAGGTATGGTAAAAGGCAAAGTTAAAGTTGTTCTTGTGTTTAAGTAATGAAGCACTATGCCATGAAGACATATGGGGGGGGGTGGAGGTATACTTCCACCATTCTTGACCTCGGCACTAAATGGAGGCGAGCTGTCATCTTCAAGCCTCAGCCACTTTAACCCTGGGTGTAGAGCTTCCAATTCCCTTTTGGTAGGAGACTCGGTGGGCCCCAGAAACCATCATGACGCTATGGAAAAGAGAAAAATCCCTTGCACTTGTTGGGATTCGAACTCCGGTTCCTCAGCCATCTAGCCCATAGCTCGTCGTTATAGCGACTGAGCTATCCAGGCTCCGTCGTTCTAATAACAAAGGAGAAATTGTAACGTATTTATGAGTTTCCAAAACTGCATTGCTTCATTCACTTAAAATAATTCTTATTTCTGAGATCCCGCATCTCACTGTACTAATGTTCTTCGTTTTATTAAACCTTTGATCAAAGAAAGAATAATAGCACTTTCCCTTGAGTGCTGTGTCGCTTCTGACCTAGTTTATTATTACATATGAATGATTTGACGATAAGTGCATTTCACGTCTTGAAAATAAACTTGTTTCTGAAGAAAGCAGTCTTCTGGGATGTGGCGCCGTGTAGATATTGCGTTAACTGACGTTTCGGAGGAACGTATCGCTTGTATCGCCTGTCTGTTGCACCTGCTCATGCTGGTTCGCTCGCGGACTTCTTATTTTCTTCTCCCCTGAAGATGGAGGCGATACGTTCCTTCGAAACGTCGGTTAACACAATATCTACACGGTGCCAAATCCCAGAAGACTGCTTTCTTCATAGTCACCGCCATGAAAACCCCAAATCTTACAAACTTGTTTCTGATCACTATTTAAACTCTTCTCAAATAACTGTAATTAACTCTCTAAAACCCAGTGGTCGCTATATATGCCATGCCACTTGTTTTAACGTACAGAAGCTGAGCATTCTGACATTAGAGTCCATTTGTATATTTCATATGGTTCTCACAATAAGGAGCGATTATTTCCCTGGACAGCATTAAACGATCGACCTTTGGAGCGGAGACGTAATATGTTTGCTGTGAGGTATGAATGTATTTTTATATATTAAATAGAAACATTAAAACATTTAAAGGGTTAAGGCCACGTTGATACCAATAATTTATGATAAACATAGGCCTCTTGATCTATGTCATCGAACTATGTAAACGGAAGTGTCTGGGTTTACGAGTTGTGATTTGAAATAAGATTATCGGTTCTGATATAATTTCAGTTACCATAACAGCTATATTCTGCACTGAGCGAGGAAAACAATATTCTAGGACAGAGATGGGAAAAATACAGCCCATAAAAAAATCAGTCCGTCCCGAGGCAGTATTCACGTATTCTGTCACACAGCCCCTTGTCAATCTGTCTCACTCATACGCAGAATAGACAAAGTATTTGTAAGATTTGAGGCTTTCACGGCGGTGACTATGAAGAAAGCAGTCTTCTGGGATTTGGCACCGTGTATATGTGGTGTTAACCGACGTTTCGGAGGAACGTATCGCCCCCATCTTCAGGGTTGAAGAAAAAGATTTCTTAAACTTTTTCTTCAACCCTGAAGATGGGGGCGATACGTTCCTCCGAAACGTCGGTTAACACCACATATACACGGTGCCAAATCCCAGAAGACTGCTTTCGACAAAGTATTTGTCTGAATTAATAAAAGTTATTACTTGACGGAAATTTAATCTTTGGGGTCCGTTGTAGTGCACTCGCTTTTGTTTATTGGATCTACATTTGATTGTATTATAGTGGAATGGGTTCACTCCATATGCTTGAGCCAGTGATTATTCGCATTTAGAGTGGGAATTTGAATTAAGTTGTAGGATTTGAGGTTCTCACACCGGTGCGTATGAAGGTCCTCTGAGATATGACGCTATGTAGTCCGTTTAAGTCAACAGGCGTTTCGGAGGAGCATGTGGCTTTCATGGTCTTCGTGGACTAAATATAGTCCTAGGCCCTAGTGTAGCCATGTAACTATTATAATAATTCTCTCGCTTATGTGAGTAAAAATATTTCTTGAAATAATTCTTGCCATTCAGTTCACGTTTTATTTTCCAGTGTCTAAAGGCTAAAATTGAAGGAATCCGTACTTTCTGAGAGACACCTTTAAACGTTACACCCATATGTTGTATTTACAGAACTGGGAATTTACTGCGATGTCCTTCGGCCTTCGGTCACTTAAAAATGGCCATATCACTTTCCACGAGGTGTAATAATTGCCTTCCCCCGTTTTAGAACAACTTAATGAGTAGGATGTCGGAAATTTTGCTCTGTTTTCGTAACACTTATAAGTATGACAGTGGGCTTTCCATGAAATGGCAGGCACTGGTGAACTACCAAGAGCAGTCCAAGTTTGCTGGTACTCGTGTATCAGTGAGAAAGGCGTTTATGCTGCATATGTATAAGCGCTGAAGTTACAAGTTGCGTAAGAAATATTTTCTTCTTCTTGTCCATAGTCACAGTACAGGTTAAATTGGACAAGTGCTTACCCGTCAGATGTAGGGATCATGAACTTGAATCTGGCTTATTGCAGGGATGTATCTTCTATCTCGTTTAGGTAGACCTTTAGGCCGTGCCATAGCTCAAGCGGTTAGTCGTTGGATTCCCATCGTGGCGGCCTGGGTTCGATTCCGGGTCTGGTCAAGTGGGATTTAGGGTGGGCAAAGTGGCGCTGGGGCAGGTTTTCTCCGAGTACTTCGATTTCCCTTGCCAATCTTCATTCCACCAATTGCTCCACAATCACCCTCACCTATCATCTGGGGCTGGTACAATAGGCCAGAAGTGGCCGCGGTGTAAGGGACTTAGTCCCACCCCACTAATAATAAAAGCAACAATAGGTAGACATCCTGGTGGGCCACTTTCCCGTTCGAGAAGTCCTGTCAGACATCAAAATAATTCGTTTTCAAAATTAATTCTAGGTCGGAACTAGCAGAGAGTCCAATTTGCGATAGCTGAAGAAGCTTCCAGTCTCACAGGTAAAATGTTACAGGAAGTGCACTGTGTGGTGAACAGGGATAGCTCAGTCGGTATAGAGACTAGCTACGGGCTGGACGACTGAGGAGTCGGAGATCGACATCCGGTAGGGGCAAGATTTTTCCATTTTTCATGTCGTCCAGACCGGCTCTGGGGCTCGCCCAGCCTCTTATCCGAAGGGTACCGGGAGCGCTTTCCCCGGGTGAAAAGCGGCAGAGGCGTGAAGCTGACCACTCACCTCCAACTAGTGCCGAGGTCAAGAAATGTGGATCTATACATCAATTCCCCATACACCTTCATTGTGTAGTGCTTAATTAGTTAAGCACAGGGAAAACTTTACCTTTAACTGCCCTGTGTAGTGGCTATGATACATTTTGGGTGTCTGTTACGCGCTATTGCTTCTTATTTCAGACTCGCAATAGCAATGGAAATAAAACAGAAGACGTACACTTGCAAGTATTCTTCCCAAGGTGACATACAGGATGTGTTCAAAATTTTCATCTGCTGTTTAATAATTATGTCATGTGTTATAAGGCAGTATGCATGTAAACGGGGCAGATTTACACGTCAAGGTTTCCAATATACGAGCAATTATTTTAAGATGAAAAATGTTATTGTAACTATGTGCGATAATAAATTACACGTAACACAGAAACATGTAGATTATTTGCTTGATTATGTATGACGCAAGACTTTTTTATTTAGTTGGTCTCCTTATTATGGCAGGTTCAGCCGAACGAACAGTTTTACAAAATGTCAGTGAGCTACAGTCGGAATGAAAACATTTGCCTACTGTACGTTGAAGTCAGACTGTTTAGTAGCGCGGCTTATGGGCACGATGACAACAAAATTGCGGCTGTTTATAAGATCCTTCGAGAAAGCTAAGTCAAGGTAGTTCTTACGCAAAAGGGAGACCGTCACATATTCAATGGTTACATTCATGGAAATATTGTGTTCATTGAAACCCTACGAGTATAGACCAGCAAAAGGCTTTCGGGATAGAGGAGGAGGAAGGTGCTAACTTGCCTCGTCATAAGTCCTCAGCCCGAATGACACTGACTAAATCCAGACGAGTGCTTGTAATGTAATGTACTGTAAAAGGTAGAGCTGCCGGTCACGGTAGCCGAGCGGTCTAAGGCATGTACTGTCTTCGCTCGCTTGGAAATCGAGAAACCTGGGTTCGAATCCCACTCAGGGTATGGATGTTTAGTTTGTGTGTGTGTGTGTTTTTCTGTGTTTGTGTACAGGTAGAAGCCTTGCGACGGGCTGATCACCCGCCCAAGGAGTCCTACCGAATGTATAAGATCTAGAAAAACCGAAGTGAACGGAGAAGTTCATGGAGGTAGGCCAAGGCCCACTGCGGCTGTAGTGCCAAGGAAAAAAAAAGATAAAGCTATCCCTGTAACGGGCTGTGAAGCTCCATAGGGTTGTGAGACGTTAAGACTCTCAACATTTTCTAGACAATCGGCTCACAGATGGCAGTAAGGTTGTCAGCTTTACTCCCCGGGAAGATTCCTGGTACTCATTTATGTTAGAGGCTGAGTTGACCCCAGGGCCATAGTGCAGCTGGAAGGGTTAGGTAAATTGAAGCTGGGAATCCACAACTGGACTCAAATAGGCAAAAGGATTTATATCAGGACCCTCTGCCAAAAGAACGAGGGACCTGTTAAAATTAAACAGAGATCAATTAAGATGGGCGGTAGGATTACTTACTGGACACTGCCACCTAAAAGGACACCTTTTCAGACTAGGACTGACAGATGACCCAACTTGTGAAAGGTGCCTACAAGAAGATGAATCAGACACACACATCATATGTGACTGTGAGGCCATGGCTTACGCAAGATTTCGCCACCTGGGTCAATTCTTCATGGAACCAAGTGACTTTTATGACACCGCCATAAATAAAGTACTACATTTCATTTGAAATGTAGGATTAATAAAGGGTTAATCCAAAAGGGAAGCACAACAGATCATTGAAGGTCGCGGTGCGAGGGCCGGTTTTTATGGCTCACCCATCATACTCATATTCATAGGTAAATTGAAAAAAAAAATCCACTCGAACCCGCGACTTTCCGGCTTCTAGCATAGTGCCTCAACCAACTACTCTACTGTGTGCCCCCATTTCTGTACTCTAGAGCAGGGTGAGTAAACGCTGTGTATGGAGCAGAAGTGAACGTGGACACGTATCAAGCGCAGGTAACAATACTTAGTTCACAGTCACAGGACGGCCCACACAATTCTATTACATGTCGAAATCTATTGCGAGTGGCATTTGTCACAGCCTGAATTCAAATGCAGCCCCCTCTTTCAGTTCACCATCTGGAAACTGATCTCCCAGATTGTTACATACTCGCTCGATAAAACGGCTCAACTGCATCATTATTTATTTCAGTTCCAATACTGGCAATAATTGTTTTCACTTTGGAACTAAATTGAGCAGTGTGCCCCAAATATGGTGCTCTCAGCTTCCCTATCTTGGCCTTATCAAAGTGGCATAATAAAGCTTCGTTAAAAAACACAGCAAATTTCTGCCAATTCATTCAAAACATCATTCACAATTGCTGTAGAAACACGGATTTGTGACTCTGCAACATCTTAAAACAGTAATTGTCTACAGGATCATTTTCATTCTAAACCATCTTTGAGAAATACTGGACTAATGCTTCATAATTTGTAACCAATCCCTTCACCGCAAAATGTCTTGAAAGCCACCTAACCTCGATTGTCTGCACGAGACTACATTTTATTCAGCAATTCGGGTCATTTCCTTAGATCGGGATTTCTTTACTGATGACCTGCTAAATGTTGTATATACTGTGACAAGAATTGTTCCTAGGCCCTGCACTATAGACACATTTCTCCAGGCATCGTCGATGCCTAGACATTCCCGGTGAGCTACGCAGTTTTGTTCTCTGAGATGTTGAATTTCTTTCTTCGGGAATGCCGCGACACCCCTGTGTTTCTCCAACACGACTGCACGCCATCTCATGTGAGAACATAGCCATCTTTTGCAGATGCAATTGGTTATCTATATAGAGTTGTTTAATAGCTGCGAAAATTGGCTTACTATCGCATGTTGATATCTGCATCATTCCAGCAAACGTTTTGTCACTCTTGAATGTATGTATAAGGGGTGGGCCTTCTCGGCCCTTGCACCGCGACCTACAGTGGTCTATTGTGCTTGCTTTTGTAACTATTGGTTTTGGAGGAACGAAAATTTATATGTGAAATCAACCTTTCACTAACAGAAATGTCGGTACAAACATTTTCCCGGACATTATCCATCATCCTGTTTTTTTATTTGAAAACGTTTCAGATACCAGATTCTGTCTCCGTCTTCGGGTAAAACATACTCAGTTGGGCCCAATCGATATAGCTAGTCCCTATCTTCGGACACCTGTACCAACACCAGACAGGGTATATAAGCCAACCACAGCACTAACCATCTGCGAGAGCTAAGACAAAACATTAAAATATTAAAAATTCCACATGTGCTTCCGTCCACAATTTGTGCGTCATAAGAGGCGTTGCAGGTCTCATTCATTACATTTTTCAAAACTGCATCGTTAAGGCACTAAACAAATTCAATTACATAATTTTTGGTGCGCGAACTTTCTGGAAGTGTAACATATTTTGCCATATGCTCATGGATATTACGAACAGAGAACATTGAAGAATTTACGGATATGGCAAGCAGTAGATTGTCAATCGGTAATTTCACTTCGGATTGACTTCTTTGGCGCTCATTAACTCTAATCTACATAGACTTCTTGGTCAGTATTTAATTCCAGTAAGTGATTTATTCCACTCCCTTGTTGAATTCTTCGTAACTTGCGCACTCCCTCCAGATGAACTTTTTGATTGACATGTGTCTTTAGGTAGTCGGTCATACATGAGTTGCATGCCTTTCCTTCAGTAAAATCGCAACTGACTTTGGCTTTCGCACGTGACAGGTGTACTATACCTCTATCCTCAGTGTAAGAAAACAGTTCGCTGAGCTGTATATGCTGCAGGCTCTAAGAGTCCATACTCCTGTTTCATCCTATCCAATTAGCCACGATAACTTAAAAACGTCCTCTTTCTTTATCTTAATTTCATAGTGATTGTCTTGCCCCGATCCGTGTACTGTACGCTTTGATATCTTGGAGGGAGCAAACTTATTTTAAAACAAATATTAAGTCACACTAGTGATCCTCTGAAACGTTGATAGTAAGTTAACAAAAACCGCTGCGCGGTCATTGACAGTGCGCGGGAGACCGAGACTCGTGTGCGGGAGTGCGACAGCAGCTGCGCGGTTGCGCATGCGCGAAACTTAAAGGGAACATTGCCTATGTCTTAAGAAATTCGAGGTTCTTGAAAGACAACCTACACCCAGAAAGTGTCGTTTTAACCATACGACAGAAATACAGTTTTTATTCTGGATGCAACTTGCCTGATTTTTAGACGAGTTCATATCCCTTCTAAGCGCCTTTCAAAATCGCTCTGGCCGTCCGTCTGCACGCATGAAAGAACTGGAAAGCCACTGAACGATTTTAATTACATTTCATGTTGGGGAGTTTAACGATATTTGTCGACCCGTTACAGTTTAGTTAAAATCGGGTTATAGTAACGGACATTTTACGTGTACACCACGCTTTCGTGGCCGTATCTTGTGCTTACCGCCCATGCAAAAGCTAAATAAACAGTGTGTCCAGGTTCTGTTAGGACTGTGTTCATTAAAAATACAAGACGTCAATTATTTTCAAAATTTCACTCTTTTTATTCAAAATAGTCTCCTTCTGAATCAACACATAGCTGGAATCGATTGAAAATTTTTCTAAAACAGTCACTGTACTCCTTTTGTGGAAACGCATTTAAAACTGCGGTACATTCCCTTTGGATGTCCTGGATGCTGTCGTGACGGCCTCCTTTCACCGCCAACTTAACTTTTAGGAAGAACCAGAAATCTGCTGGAGCCAAATCTGGCGAATACGGAGGATGGTCAAGGACTGTGATCTCTTTTCTGGCCAAAAAATCACGCACAATCTTCGATTTGTGGGGTGGGGCATTGTCTTGGAGGAGGGCCAGGAACATTGCTCTCAATATTCAGGTCGAATTCGAAGAACTGTCGCCCACAAACGATCGAGGACTCCTAGATAATAATCATAATTCACTTTTTGACTTTCTGGCAGAAATAACTTTTGAATGATTCCTTTGCAATCGAAGAAAACGGTTAGCAGCTTCTTTACTCGACTCTTTTGCATGCGTACTTTCTTTGGTTTCGGCTTCTTTGGGCTCAACCACGCTGCACTCTGCCGCTTTGTGAGAGGCTCATATTGAAAATACCATGTCTCGTCACCAGTAACAATCGATTTTGTAAATTTTGTATCACTTTGGACCGACCGTAACATGTCTTTGCAGTGTTCCACGCTGGCATGTTTTTCATCGGCTGACAGCGCGTGCGGTACCAACCGTGCACAGACCTTCCGTTTGCCCAAATCCTCGGTCAAAATTGATACACAATACTTTTTTATATTCCAAAAAGCTCCTCGAAGAATCTTGCAGAAACACATCTGTCTGATGCAAGGATTTCGGTCACTTTTTTACATTTTCTTCAGTGCAAATTGTCCTCGGCTTCGATGAACGTGGAGCGTCTTCAGTGTTCTCCCTGCCGTCATGAAATACAGCATACCATCAAAAAATGTTCGAGCGACTCAAGCAATCACTACCATACACACTTTTTACCATTTCGTACGGTTCTCCGGCTGTTTTGCCTAACTTCAAACAAAATTTCATGTTGGCTCTCTGTTCAACCGTCATTTTCCGACGAGCATCAGAACAGTACTGTTACATTCAAGGTCAGAACACACGATGCAGCGATGCTTGCGCCTTGAAATTTTATACACAGTCACAGCTGAAACTTCTAGAATCTTAACGCCACAACTCGCCAACAGATGGCATTGAAGGGGGGGGGGAGGGCCTAACGGATCCTGGACATTCCGTGCATTTATCAGAACCTTTTGGGAACACATTTTATAGAGAAAACTTACCGACGTTTGTTACGAACGTACTACTCCAATCTTCAGGCTCGAAGTGCAAGCAGAGCAAACAAGTAGGTATCGCTTGCTGCTTCTTTGTATAATGCTGGGTTTACTCTCCGATCCTTCATCTTCAGATGGAGGCAAGATGTTCCTCTGAAACGTCCGGTAACTTCTACAAGACCACACGGTGTCACATAATGAACGAAAGCACTTTTCATAAGTCCAGGTAGTTTGAGAATATGTCGATGAGAATATTTGAACTAAGAAGTAATGAAGATTGGAGATAATTGCATAATGAGCAGCTTAATAATTTATACTCCTCGCCAAATGTTATTAGGATGATTGCATGTGGACGAAATTGTCGAGCAGCGTGGACGCATTGGGAAAAGAAGGATGTGCATATGCCTGTACAATTTTTATAGAAAATCTTGTGTGTGGAGGGGGCGGGAGGAACTTCTTGGGACGTAGGCTTAGTTGGGAGGATTCTAGGGGTATAGTAAAGTTAATAATAAAGAAATAGATTGTGGCTTGGTTCATCGGAGTCAGAAAGAGGACATGTCAGCTTGGTAAAAACGACTGTACTCCACTGAGTTGGTAGCTTCTGCTATATGTAGGAAGGAACATTTTAAAGGTATGAGAATAACGGCAAAATGCCGTTAGAAGTCCAACAGTTAAATCCGTTAGGCGGATTACTGGCTGTTCAACTCATTCTTCTTCAGATTTCGTGGAGTTTTAGCCATATGGACTGTCCGATTTACACTTACGTCTAATACCGTAAGTATCTATATAAGTTTTGAATCTTCCACAGCGAATAAGCATACTGTCACGTATCCAGGAAACGCGACAAGAAAATATGGGTTCCGGATTAGACGAAGCTGTTTATTGGACAATTACTCGTTTACACTCCCAATTACAACCACTCTCAAATAACGCCCTTTCAGACGAAGCGACCTGATTAGTCCGTCGTCTCTCAGCGTTTCCTCCTCAACAGTTATACACTTGCACCGCTCTTTGCTCTTGGTTCTTCACTTATCTCCCGTCGGATCTGAACTTCTCTCGTCTCGAAGTCGAAGTCGAAGTCGAAGTCACATTGCGACTGACGGTCAGTCAGTCAGTAAGTCTTGGTGTCGAGGCCCATCTGGGGCTCATGACTAGATATTTATTACTGTTTGACATTTACGGTCTTGCTTTTGTGGGGCGCCCTCTCTGACGAGAGGACGGGTCTGTCTTCTATATATGCTGCTGGCCCTTGCCAGCGCAGTTTTTCTCGCGTCCGAGTTCCTTGAGACTCGCGACCATATTTTACTCTCTCAGATTTGAGACTTCCCTTTTCGTCGCCTCCTACGACTCGCAGGGTCATGGTGGAGGTATTCGACCCCGCCTCCACACGGGGGTCTCTCGTCTCACAAATAATATAAAGATTCAGTTCGTACCTCACAGGAAACACATTACGTCTCCACTAGAGAGCCCAACCGGTTAATGATGTTTAGGGAAACAGTCGCTGTTTATTGTGAGAACCATACGGAACACATAAATACACAATCATCCGGTTACCTGTAAAGAGATCTTAGAGCTGATTATCTTGCAAGCAGGGATAAGGGACGCAGATGTTTATCACCAGTGGGATCGTAGTGTCCTAGTGCCTGAATCTGACTGTTTTCGCTGGTTACCGATTTCTGGTACAATGTCCTCGCTAACCTCTTGAAATGACTTTTTATTGATGACATTCCCGTCTGTTCATGTAAGGTTGTAATTGGTGTTACCCTCGGCAATTTTGTTATTATCCTGAGGACTTTATTTTGAAATGTCTGTAATTTATTTATGTGAGTGTTGGCAGCATAGCCCCACGCGGGGGAGGCATATGACAATATGGAACGGAGGAGTGATTTATAAATTACCAACGCTAAATTAATGTCAATTGTGGAGGATTTATTTAATATAGGGTACAGTTGTCTGAGTCTGTAATTAGCTTTGCGCAAAATACAGGATATGTGGGTACGGTAGGTTAATTTTGAGTCAAGTGTAACACCAAGATACTTCGTTTCCTTAGTCCAAGATATGGTTTTGTTAAAAATCTTTACTTGATGCCTCGTCTCTTATCTTCTGCCCTCTTAAGTAGCTCTTCGCGTACCGCTGAGAGAACACCTTGTCGAAGGATTCTGTTCCTCATGTTAGCTAGAATATTCGTTAGCGGGTCTATTCGTTGCCGTCTGAACTCAACAATTCCGCTTTTGTTCTCTAGGCAGTTTCTTAGGTAGTTGCCTGCCGCTGAAGCATGCGTTCCCATTGCAGCCGTTGCGCAGCGATGGACGTCATATAGTCCGGCTTTTAGGCGGCACACCTCAATACTAAAATATTCTCGGGCGATCAGCAATATCAGTGTTAATTTAGAAATAGCCTTACAGAGATCTCCGTCATCGACCCTGATGGTGGAGGCGGTGAAGATCTCTGAAGCGTTGGTTGTTAACATAGAACGGCCGATCGCCCGATAAGATTTTTGTACTGTAAGTCCTTGGTAATTTTGTAGGGTAGCAACGTTTTATCGTTGTCAGTTACATATGTTTAAGGCTAGAGCCTGTTACGCTCAGTTCCATTACTAGTGGCTTGATTGTGGCGTAAGTAAACGTGAACCCTTAATGTTCTCATGTGTCGTAGTTTTATAAAACGATTTACCTAAATGGAAGTTTAATAAGAATGCGTCAAGCAATACTGGGTGTATCTCCGTGCTCCGCTCAATTGAAGTACATATAGTTTTTATATTTAAAAATATGATTACGCTGTTTAGCACACGTCAAAATGAAAAATACGAAGCAGTGTTGCAATATTGTCACAAGATGTTCACGTTTCTAAGTACACTAGAGAAAGCGAAGCCAATAAACTGAACTCGAGACTTTCAAGTGCTCCGTGATTCGTGCTAGAATGTCCAACATCCTCTTCTTGTTACGCTTGGCGAGTTGGTCGTGACAATGACGTTTCGTTCTACCGGAACATAACTGTGTAGAGTGTACTGAAAGACACTGTCCGTATTGTTCGTTCATAATGCCTTTATCATGAGAACGTTGACGTCCAAAGGACTAGTTCTTGCCGATGTTCCTCCTGTTTTATTACGCTCCCGTGTTTTCTTTTTATTTTGCTCTTATTCTTATAACATCCTCCTGCTTTATCACACATTTTCTTTTTGTTCTGATTCTTGAGGTCTTTCTGCTTATATTCCCACATTTCCTTGTTTTTTCTTAATACCAGCTGTAGTACAGAAACGGATACAGCGGCTGTGAGTCGCAGATTGGTAGAGATGACGGAATTGTTCAGAATACTATTCTGCGAATCTTTACCTGGTGACATAATATCCTGTTATGCAATTTCCTGTAAGGTATTTCACAAGATGGATCATCCCCCACATTATAGGCCAGTTATCTACTTTTTCTCTTTGCAAAAATGATAATCGATTATGGAGTGTAATTGGAAATTATCCTGACAATGTCGAATTTGAACTGTCACAAATCTTAATAAAAAGCAGAAAGGTGTTTATGTTTTCAGGCTGTGTATTATTTCAGCCAGTATTACTCAGGTATATATACATATATGTATAAATTGAATTATACCCAATTATTCTGGCTTTAATTTGTCATTTGATATTTCGTTTGACAATCACATGGTGTTCGAGTGAGGCTGTAATGACGTATCGTTTTCACTACTGGATGGCAGGAAGCTGAGAATAATAATAATAATAACAACTGCTTCGGAAGACTCCACAACCGGCGCCGCAGAAATGCAGAAATATCTTGCACAGAATTTCATGCTGGGAATAATTTGGTTCTAAGAGGGAAGATATAGTAAAATTACGTAATGATGGGGCTCATTAGCGCGAGCAAAGCAACCAGCATGACATGCGCAGAAAATGGAAGTGCATGGGCAGATCAAAAATGCGACAGAATTTGAATCGAAAACCAGGAGGGAAGAGCCCTTTTGTGCGACCTAGGCGCAAAGGGGAAGGTAATATTGAAGTGCTGTGGAATGTAGGATAGGGTTCTGTGATGGACACTTGACAATACGAAACTAGGCAATCTTCAGTTTCATAAAAAAGGTAATTTATTGACCAGGTGAAGGACTACCAGCGTCTCAAGAAGGACATCAGTTATCCTCACGAGACTGAGTGGATCACATTCCAGACCCACTACTTCTCAGAAAATCTGGTAGCGCCGGGAATCGAACCCGGACCTCTGGATCTGTAGCCAAGAACTCTGATCACTAGACCACAGAGGCTGTCGAAAGTCATATTCCTACTCATAAATGTTTTGTCTTGTTCGGGAATCGCCCAGGCGCACTTAAATTCCGATTCTACGTCTTCAGAAGTTCAGCGGAGAGCAGTTAACAGATGATGCACTAATGCCGTCGTTGTGGTTCGAATCCAGACCGGTGCCCGTCAATATGGTGGATGTGGATTCCTCTCTCTACACCCATGAATTCACTAATGCCTATAGTTCCGCAAAGACTTTCAGTAGTTTTAACTTGCTGCAAGTTGAGAAGTCGTACTTGTTTTGTTTCAAGGAAAGAGGAAATTAGAGAAGTCTATATGTGACGGTAGTGCTCGTACGTCACAAAAGGGTGCAACATCTTTTCATTCCCATCCTTCCGTACGTGACCAAGCCAGAGTCTCCTTACAGTCTACCGAAAGATGACGGTTCCGGTCTCATAATGTTTAGTTTTCATATGTAGACCGGAACCGTCATCTTTCGGTAGACTGTAAGGAGGCCCCCCCCCCAAAAAAAGAACCCAACAAATCATAAGTCGAAATTTCGTATTCTGAGTTGGCAGTCACGAAATACATCCGAAATGTTAGGGAAGTTGCCTCCTGGACTTGAAAGACACAAGATCGATGCCACATGTCAGAATAATGTCTTAGATGTTTTCGTACAAAATTAGCTTATCTAAATCTTTATATTATAATTTTTACGACTATTTCGGAGCTGTGATAACGCATATTTCAATCCAAAAATTAACATGATCTGTCTATGGCAAGGGTATCCAAACTACGGCCCGCGGGCCACATCCGGCCCGCGAAAGAATTGTGCAGAAATGCGCCAATTAAACTAATTTTCCAATGAGCACTGGTAAAGAAATACTTGTTCATAGATTTCATATTCATTCATTAAGATTGTGTTTAAAATATATTGATATTCCATATTATGTTAGTATTAATATTATTCACAACCACTTTTATCAGAAACCGAGTGGTTTTGGAAATTAGCATTTTTTGCTGATCTGGTGAACCATATGAACAATTTGGATTTAAAGTTGCAGGGTGAAAATAATTTAGTCTGTGATTTATTTGCACTTATCAGGGCATACAGAGCAAAGTTGATACTTCTGGAAAGCCAAGTGAAAAATTGTAACTTTGTTCATATGCTATACTGTGCAGAGC
>NW_019742447.1:662495-677644 GCF_002891405.2 Cryptotermes secundus | reverse complement strand
TTTGCTTGTAACTTTATCTCCATTTTTGGGACGACATATCTGTGTGAACAAACTGTTTCCCAGATGAAGTACATCAAGGCGAAATACAGGGAAAATTTATCCGAATAACATTTAAAGTCGCTACTTGTGATTAGCTTTTCAAAATTTGAACCTCAAATTAATCAGATTTTAAGAACGCAAAAATAATACCATCATTCACATTAATTGTTTTATTATAATTTGTAATGAAAATATGAGCATTTGCTGCTACTGCCTGTTATTAATATACGATAATTTATTCCCACGTACTTTGTATTTAGTTTATGAAATTCTGTGTTTTCAATAAAACTATACCTGGAGTTATTAATTTCTCATTTTATCCGGCCCGTTGAAAGTGCTGAATTACCTAATGTGGCCCGCGTCTCGAAAAGTTTGGAGACCCCTGGTCTACGGGAACGTAATGTACAAAATATTAGCACATTTTCTTAGTGATATAGCGTGTTGTGTTTGTGGATGTGGCATCGTCAGTCATTTCCCTAAATATCTACACATACAAGGAAGTCCATTGTACGTAATTTATTCCAAGAACGCCCTGTTGTCTCCGACTACCCATGTACTCTCCCAGCATTTAATGACACCGAAACCCTAAGAGAATAGCAGTTCTTATTTACTGATGACTTACTGAGCTACTCATCACTTTCCAGTTAATTTCTATTCTGCAAATTCTTTTTGAGTTGCTTGCTAGCAGAGGAACAACAACAAAAGGCCCCGATACAGGACAGTGAGCCTACCCAGTCACTCGTAATTTCCTAATTCAACCGTATTTTACAGATTTCAGGTTTATTTCATTCTCTTCCCATCAGAAGAGTACAAACTTAAGGCGCCCAACTACAGGATGGGAGCTGACTTAACTCAACTACTTGTCATACACGAGTTAATATGTATCCTGAAACTTCTCGCCGTATTTAAGTTGCTTATTGTGAGATTATATAGCGAACTGACACACAGAACTACTACTTTTCCTGTAGTTTTTATGGGTGTAAAACTTAGTCTCTGACTTTCATTTCGTGCATCAAAATGAAGGTCTTACCATGGGAGCACCAACTTCAGCAATTCTTGCCGAGGCATTTATACAATACCTCGAACATACAACTATTGATATTTTGACGAAATACCAAATAATAGATTATTATAAATACGTTGACGATATTTTAGTCATCTATAATTTCCATATAACTAACATTGAAAATACTTTGAATGAAAACAATATCCAACCTAATATCAAATTCACAGTGGAAAAAGAAATAAATAATAAGGTCAGTTTCTTAGATTTATCCATCGAGGAAACACACAAAAAGCTACAACTAGGAATCTATCAAAAACCTACAACTACTGATATAATCATCCACAATGATTCACGTCACCCATTTTAAAATAAAAACTGCTATAAACATTCTCATTAATCGATTGAATCAATATCCCCTGTTAGAACACTGT
Source organism: Cryptotermes secundus (assembly GCF_002891405.2). NCBI lineage: Eukaryota > Metazoa > Arthropoda > Insecta > Blattodea > Kalotermitidae > Cryptotermes > Cryptotermes secundus. The sequence goes on along the minus strand of NW_019742447.1, from coordinate 676,168 downwards.
TAGAACTATATTAAATAATAATAACTACCCACTAAATACCATACAACTAACACAAAAACCCTCCACAAACAATACTACGCACAAAAAAAAAAAAAAAGAAATGGACCAACTTCACCTATTTCGGCCATGAAATCAGATTTATTACCAAACTTTTCAAGAATACTGAATTTAGTATCTCGTATAAGACAAAAAACAATATAAAATATCTGTTAAAAATGATGACAGAAATGATAAGTATAACCTTAGTGGGGTTTACCAGCTACAATGTGCTGACTGTCCATTAAAATATATAGGACACGCCGGACGTACCTTTAAAATCAGATTCAAAGAACACATACGAGACATAAAAATAACGGACAAAGCTCCAAATTTTCTCAACATACGGACACCACACATGAATATAGTACAATAGACAAAACACTAGAAGTTCTATATATCGGCAAGAAAGGCCGAACCTTGAATACATAGGAAAGATTTCACATTTACGAAATCAGCAGACTAAATTTACATCTAAATCATAATTTTACTGAAATGTTTAACCCTATTTATGATGTAATNACTCGATGATGTAAAGCATCACTTGAAGAATTTTAATTTTGTTTTACACTATAACCTTCGTTTTATATAGTCTAATTTATTGTATTTTTACGCCAAGTATTTTAATGTAATTAATATTATTGTATCCAATTTTACTAGTACTGCAGTTCAGTGGCATATATATACATATGTTGGCAATGTATTTGCCTGATGATGGCTTTTAATAGCCGAAACATGTAGCAGAGCCAAACTTGACACTGACCTTAATATAGTTGTGTTGTGACGGTTTTAATAAAGAAATTTGTCTCTGACACTAAGGAAAGAACATAGACTGAGGGTGTTTGAGAACAGGGTGCTGTAGAAAATATTTGGACTGAGGGATGAAATAATAGAAAGCTGGAGAAAAATGCATAAGAAGGAGCTTCATTACGTTTTATCTTCGCCAAATATAATTAGAATGATGAGATCAAGGAGGATTTGATGGGCAAGGTATGTAGCATGCATGGGGAGAAGCGAAATGCATACAGGGTTTTGATGGGAAAGCTCGAAGGAAAGAAACCCCGAATACCTAGGCGTTGGTGGATGGATAATACTAAACTGGATCTTAGAGAAATATGGTGGGGTGAATGGTCTGGATTAATCTGGCTTAGGATAGGGGCCAATGGTGGGTTCTTGTGAACAAGGTAATGAACGTTCGTATTTCATAAAATGTTGGGAAATTCTTGAGTAGCTGAGCAACTGGTAGCTTATCAAGAAAGACTCAGCTCCAAGGAGTTAGTTATTGTTTTAAGATCAACAAATGGGGCCCAGCTGCAGGATGGTGAGCTGACCTGGTTACTCGTCATTTCCGAAGTCATCCTGCAAAATATAATTCATGTTAAGTTGGTACCCATCACGATGCCTAGATACGGGGGAGGATGGAGGAAATGCATGAGGTCATGTAGGAGTGACGTCATCAGAAGCCTGCCGCACAGACACGCGAGCACGCGAACGCCAGTAGAAAGTACGGAAATCACGTCAGAGGCCACATGTGTGTGTATAACTGCGGATGACGTCGTCAGTGACGTCACGATGATCTCACTCCGGTCATAAGCGTGGCATCGTTGATACCGGTTTCGTTTACCGTAGGTGTAGGCAGATTTACGTGTTGTCAGTTGCAAGTTACAGCTATATGCATGTGTTCGCTTACGTCATCTGCAAGCGCGTAGTTTGGCACGACCTTTCTCTGGCATGCATATGATGTGACTATCATGTCAACAATTTTGTAACATACCTTCCTATGTCACATTACTGGTCTACACTGCGTAGATCTTATATCTTTGCGACACTAGGATCGCGAGTTTGAATCTCGATCGAGGCACGCATATATATTTCATTTTGTGTGCTGCGTTGTCGTGTGTATGCGATGTCTTAACGACGGGCCGATCCTCCGCCAAAGGAGTCATGCTGAATGCCTAAGGATTTGTATTTTCAGAATTAGTTTGGATCTGAACAGACCAGGGGACCTAATCCGTGAAAGAACAAGAAGCAGAAGAAAAAGAACTCAGATTCGTTTCATGAATTTAAATCGTTGTGATCTATCGCCAAACTGTGTAAGATTTTTAGATCGTTCCAGAATATGCAGTTTTCCTCTAACTGTGAATGATATGCAAATGTATGCACTTCTCCGCCCCCTCAATCCGCACCCAAAAGTAGATGTATGAGGGAAGTCAGTTCGTCACTCCTTGTGGGAATCTGTGAACGTTAGTCGACACGACAAGCAGAAGTGGACAGTGTTCGGTTTACCAGAAATTGTTTTATAGTCATCCTTTTCACGGTAGTTCCAGTGTTCTATTCAAAACGTTGTTTTCATTTTTGTACTCCTTGTTATGTCGATCATGGAGTTAAGGGATTTCTTGATTCTTGGGTAATTTAACGACATTATTTTAACTGTAGAGCTTACACTGATAGCATGGAAATTATATGTAAAACTGATCTTGTGCGAGTGTAAGCAAAGATGTGGAAATGATCGTGGCCTGTTTGCCAACTTACTGAAAGGAATTGGCGTTCAGAGAGCATAGGTTATGTGAATCAGATGGCCATCTTTATAACTTCAGGTTCACTTTCTTAGCTACTCTATAATGCAGAGTTGAAAATCATGTTTGCGTATAATAAGATCTGTAGGCCATCTATTTATTTACATGATGGATATTTGAATTAATTTAATCTCGTTATATTGTTGGCCGAAGAACTATCTATTTAAAATTACGATTATTCAGAGAATTGGCCTCGTGTTCCTGATGTCTGCAGCTGATGTGTTCTCATTTTCAAATTCTTCGGCCGATATCAATTTTCACATGGTGGCGTCTGTCATTGATACGTTATGGTGATTTCTGCAAAAGTGGAGAGAATGTATTATGTCTTCTTTGTACGAACGCATAACGAGGGGATTGCGTCATTGCCGAAACCACTCTACGATTTTCGATGAAATTAAGTAATGCTGGCGAATTTAATTTTGGTCAGTTTAAAATAATCCATACGTTACATGGACTTGAAACAGTGCTTACTGAATTCTCGGGAACTTTTATTTTGGAGTGTTTTTAGGGTAAGATTTGAGGTTCTTACAGCGGTGGTTATGTACGGTTCTGTCTTCTAGGATATAATGTGGTGTAGTCCGAGGAAAATCAACCGACGTTTCGGAGGAGCATGTTGCATCTGCTTGCTACCTGCTTCAATCAGGTTTCTTGCTTGGCAGATTTTCGACCATGAAGATGGAGACATTATCTCCAGAAACTTCTGTTGATTTTCAACGGGCTACACGGCGTTATATTCCAGAAGGCAAGAGTTCTTCAGTATTTTGGTTTATGTAAAGAATAATATTTTATGTGTCCAGGCAGTGTAGTCATGTTTTTACTGTTCTTCATCTTGTTAATAGATTTTTGAGGCTATAAATGTGGCATTCGATGACGTATAACCTCTCCAGTAGAGACAGCAGCGTTAAGTAACTAAGAATCAGTTATTGTACCATGGTTTTGTAAGCGTTTCTCTCAGTTCCTTTCCTGCTTAGTACATGTTTAATTTTAGTCATAAATACATTTTTGTCACGATCCTTTGCCGATATGATCCACCAGAACAAAGGAAAAACGAACGTGATGTGGCTAACAAGGAGGGTTTCGGAACTTGCCGGTCCTTGTGGAATTTGTGAAGAAAAATATAATGCTGGGTCGGATTCTTTTCGACTTTATATAATTTCCTCAGACATTATGAAATTTTCACTTGTCACTATAGTCAACATCAGTAAACAATAATAGTATGATATTTGAGAATTTTGTAACCTTTAAAACTTTCGATCGTGGTATCTGGATTAGAATGTCATGTAAGTATATGGCTACCACCGTTGCGTAGGTACAAGCTACTCCCATCTTCAGAGTTAAGGACAGAGACAGTAGGTTCATTCGAAACACTGGAAATTTATGCGGTGTTGTAACACAGACGACCAGAATCTAAACTTCATAACATTAGTAGATGATACAGTACTTAATCATTAAACATATGTCTAGCGTTAAGCATAGTGAGGATTTATAAAATTAACTGCCGTCCATGTATATGTTGGCCACTGTTAAAACTCCGACATCTTTCGGTCTTACAAGACTATGGGGGAGGGGGTGCACCTAATTAAAAGAAAACTTTACATGTCACATGTGTATGTATGCCGTGATTATTGCATTTGCTTTAGTCATGTCGTTTCGTACCATGCTGTGTGGTGCTGTCTCATTCTGAACTGTCACAGGCCAATACGAGTACGTCACCCACCTCAGAGTATCACGTTATCGACACGAATAGAAAGCAGATGGGAATAGTCATTAATCATCGTATTATCAAAGCTGTATAATCTGGATATTGACAGCATCGTTATATAACAAACATACATAGAAATGTTTGGATTGGCAAGAATTCGAGCTATAGGCTGCATGTATAAACAATCAATATTAATCCCTCATTATTCATTTTTATTACACCCACCAAAAATGAAATAGATGAATTTTTTTTTTTTTTCAATGGCACTACAGCCCCAGTGGGCCTAGGCCTACCTCCATGAACTCCGTTCACTTCGGTTTTTCTAGATCTTACACATACGGTAGGACTCCTTGGGCGAGTGATCAGCTCATCGCAAGGCCTCTACCTGTAGACCAACACAGAAAAACGCACACACACAAACTAAACGTCCATGCCCTGGCATGGAATAGTTTAGGACGCAGTTTAAAGTCATGTTGCAATAGAGGATTTATAATTTTCAATCAGCCTTCTTACCAGACCGGACAAAATACACGTAACTAAAGGTACCCGTTAGATAATATCAAAACTACGTAGATAATACTGCACGCATACCAACGAGCCTCCAAGCATTTTAACCACTTCATACGTGTGTACAAGCAAGAAAACTGTCGCCATATGTCCGCACAAACACTATGACATAACATTACTATTGCAACAACCTACCTTATTAGGACATACGTATTATATGTATAGTTCTTAATTACATTTTAATTACGTAAATTTTTCGTTTAAAATCTTTATCTTTTTTATATCTTATGCTTTATATTATTGTATTACGATATATTGTGGAAAATCCAACACTGCCCTGAATTATATAGTATGAAATTCAATAACTGAAGTATACGTTAATTTTGTGTTTGTCTGATGATGGCTTTCTAAAAAGCCGAAACATGTAGCGAAATGCTGTTAAACATCAACTGTTTTGTTGTCATGTTATGATGGATTTTAATAAAGACATTTAGAGAGCACTGCTTCAGAAGCCTATGGGGAATCTAATTTGACTGCAGTCAGATCTCAATGGAGACATTTTTTATTTTCTTCTTTGTTGTCTGTATTTTATAGAAATAATTGAAGCTTTGTTTACGTATAGCATTACCTGTTACAGTGAAGCACAAGACTTAGGCAACCCGATCATTATATTTTAATTAAATATCTAATTAATTTGGTTCTAAAAATTTCTGACGATGGTGTGAAACACACGGAATTACTGGCTTTTAGACTTTTCCCATCGTCCGGTATTCTAGAGGATAGAAAACGCGACATTTCGGAAACTGGATCTCAATCACTGGTCCAGTGATGGGGCCCCTTAGAAAGAGCTAATCTCAAATACTGCTCCAGTGATTAAGATTAGCACTTTCTAAGGGTCCCAACAGAGTAGGTATCTTCTCCCCCCTTCACCTGAGGACGGAAACAGATTCATTTTCCGAAACGTCACGTGTTCTATTCTCTAGAATACCGGAAGATGGAAAAAGGCCAAAAACCCAGTAATTCTGTGTATAATTAATTATATACATGCATACACATGCAGGCCCGTCACGGTAGCCGAGCGGTCTAAGGCATGCACTGTCTTCGCTCGCTCGGAAGCCGGGATCGTGGACTCGAATCCCACTCAGGGCATGGATGTTTAGTTTGTGTGTGTGTGCATTTTTCTGTGTTTGTCTACAGGTAGAGGCCTAGCGACGAGCTGATCACTCGCCCAAGTAGTCCTACCGTATGTGTAAGATCGAGAAAAACCGAAGTGAACGGAGTTTATGGAGGTAGGCCTAGGCCCACTGGGGCTGTAGTGCCAGGGGGAAAAAGAAATACACATGCAGACCTATCAATTCAGGTGGAACGAAGCCCCATTTAATTTTTATCGAGAGTAACAGGCCTCGGTAATATTCGATTGTTTTCGGAAGACCGTTCTTAACTGTTCGGTATCTTCCCGTGTTTACGGAAGAGCATTGATGAATGTTGAATATGCAAGTTAGGGAATGTACTCGTAACATCTCTTTTTTTTTAATTATCTCAGAAACTATAAGACTTAGGAGAAAGGGTATATGGCGAACGATTATTATGTGTATTTCATTCTTCTGTATAACTTTTGTTGGAAATATTTTTCTTCGTACCGAGATATTGGATTTTCGGACTTTATCCATCGTCCTGGTTTTTGAGATAACTAAGAACAACACGACGTTTCGGAAACTGGATCTGTTTCCGTCCTCAGGTGAGGGAAAACACCTATTCTGTTGGGTCCCTTATAAAAAGCTCGTGCAATGATTGAGGCTAGCTCTTTCTAATGGACCCAACAGAATAGGTGTTTTCCCTCACCTGAGGACGGAAACAGATCCAGTTTCCGAAACGTCGTGTTGTTCTTAGTTATCTCAAAAACCAGGACGATGGATAAAGTCCGAAAATCCAATATCTCGGTGTGTTATACACCATCGTCAGAATCCTATAGTAACTAATTTTCTTCGTATTTAACGAGTTATCCTCGAGAATCGTGTAGGAACGCACGTACCCTAAGTCTTCATGTGTAATGGTCGTTAACTTGAAGATCTAAGTGGAATTGAAAATTCCTAATAGCTTTTCTCGTGATTATCGAGTACAAAATGTCGTTGATATGTGTTCAGATGTGCTCGAGTTGTTCCTATTTACATATGGATGGACAGAGCGAACATAATAAGGGCACCGCTTCGTTGTAAACTGGCCTAAAATACAACTCTTTCACCTGGTCGACTGCCCCACTGGATTATTGATATGAAGCTGTACCCTGGAGTGTAGCGCCCAGCAAATAACATCTTCGTCACTCATTCTTCTTGGATGTTTTATGTAGAAGTATGAGGAGTTTACCCAACTACTGCCGCGCCATAGCTCAAGCGGCGGCCCGGGTCAAGTGGGATTTGTGGTGGACAAAGTGACACTGGGGCAGGTTTTCTCTGAGTACTTCAGTTTCCCCTGCCAATTTTCATTCCACTAATTGCTACACAATCACCCTCACCTATCATCTGAGGCTGGTACAATAGGCCAGAAGTGGCCACAGTACAAGGGACTTAGTCCCATCCCACTAGCGATAAAAAGAATACACAACTTCAGAAAATGTTATATTAACGGTATAACAAGCATCTAGTCCCAAATGATTAGAGCAACGCAATCATCAAGTTATTTTCATTAGTCTATTCCTTATTAAAAAAAAATAAAACTAGGCTTATGAAATCACCATGCTGTCTGTTTATCTGTGTGCGCCCCCAAGTCAACTGTTGAATGCCTGAACCACTGTTTATGAAACCTGATACATATAACGTACCACCTGAGCCCATTTCAGCGGCCTACTTCATAAATCCCTCCCATCAGTCTATGTGTCTGTATGTGTAGCCCTCTGTCATTGCTAGGCAACGACTCAGTAAAAACGTTACCGTGTCAACGAATACACCCACAACAATGTAATTATTGGACGCCTCGTTCTGTGCTATCCGTGCCGTGTCAAAAGAAAATAGGCGGTTAGTTCTTCCCAGAACTTCTTCTTTAAATTACCCTACTGCACGCTTTTTAGTGATGATAACGGCCGTCTTTCGGTTACGTAACCGATTAGCGCTGAGAACTTCCAAGATGTTGCGAAAGCGTTTCTTTCTTACAGAACACATGTGTGGACTAAAAGTAAATTTAATTGACCACTTCAATGGGATAATTTCGTTTACAAGTACGCAGTCAGGGAGATTGCGCGGGAGGTAGTCCATCAAGAAGTCTCAGTCTTCCCCGGATAATACGGGAATGTTCGGTCATACATCCACGCCCCGAACCAGGTTCCAAATCACGATCCCTGTGTTCGTCAGTGAGCCACCACTCATCGGCCATGTATATTTTTCGGGAGTGTGAACTAAGAGGACTCCGGACGGTATCAAGTAGCAATACTTATCAGCGACAACCTACATGTCTAACGTCAAGGTCATCCATTGACATACGAGTAGCAGTCACCTGAATGTAGGGCCAGAACGCTGCGTATCAAAGTCCTTCCTGCCACCATGTTGGGGGTGGCACACTGGGTTCCTTTATAGACGCATTTACAAAGAACGGACTGACGCACCGTTCCGTGTTATGCAATCAGAATGAAACACATGGGAAAAAAAATCCTGTACTGAATTGCAGTTTTCGTCTGCTGTGATATGCGACTGCAATATAACCGTGGAAATGCTGCAGCGGCTGACGCAACAGACTGACATGGTGTAACAGATGAAGAAACCCTTCTCGTAATAACGGCGTGGATTCTGAAAGCGGTAGCGCATTTGTTTACCCCACGGTGGGGTTTTAAGAAGAAAGTTAATTCATAAAGTTTTATAGAAAAAGCTTGAAGAAGTAAAAGTAAAAAAATAAATAAATAAAGCTATCCCTGTAACAGGCCGTGATGGCCCATAGGGTTGTGAGACGTTGAGGGTCCCACATTATCTAGACAATCGGCTCAAAGATGGCGGTAAGGTTGTCAGCCTTACGCGCCGGCCGCGCTTTACTCCTCAGGAAAATTATTTAATTAATTCCTGATACTCATTTCTGTTAGAGGCTGAGTCGACCCCAGGGCCATAGTGCGGCTGGAAGGATTAGGTCAATTAAAAAATCTAATGACTTCATCGGAACTTAAACCCGCGACCTTCCGGTTTGTAGCATAGTGCCTCAACCAACTACGCTACCGCGTGCCCCAAGCTTGAAGAAGACGCTCCAAAATTCTACAACAAGGCACCTTCTCACTTCTTGTTTAAGATATTTTCGTTCCTACATATACATACATATTACTGTTATAATTTCCATTTGAATTTTTATAAGAACATCTGTAAGTACAGATTTTATCCCTGTTGAATTTGCCGCAATATACGTATATTTGTTATTTCTGGCTTACAAATAGCATTCTGTACACAGTGTGTAGGTAGTCCTGTGTTTATAGCCTGTTTCCGAACCAAATGGATCATTAGTATCACCACCAAACAGCTGTTGTATTACGTTATACAAAACACTTAACGGAAGTTGCTTATTTTTCGAAGATCTGTTACCATACATCATTTCAGAACTCCGAATTTAGTGGCATTAGTGTTACTTCCACCTCACAGGGTTTTAAGAGTTTTGTGAGTAGGATTCGAACCAGTACTTCCCTGAATGTACCACGTATGCAGCTATATTAAGGACATAAATTACTGAAATTTAATCAAATTTCGATAACATGGCTTTTTTGTGGCTTATCTGTAGGTTTCATGTTCCTGGAACTGGAATGTCCAGATTCTCCGAAAACCGGCTAGGAAGGATAAGCTTGAATACCCAAATCTTAATAAAATTTGTCCAACCATTCGACACTAACGAGGAGCACATCCACATATACAGAAATATAGACAGACAGGTGGCATACTAAACGTGTTCATAATCAAGGGGGGGGGCTGAAAAGTGTAAATCCGTCAAAATCTCGTGATCGGATTTATTTAAGGTTCACATTACTTTCTCGTAAATACCACCACCACAACCACCACTAACTACTACTACCACAACCACAACCACCACCACCACCACTACTACTACTACTACTACTACTACTACTCTACTACTACTACTACTACTACTACTACTACTGCTACTACTATGAGAAAGTAAGAAGAAACACATTAGCTTTCGTGTTAAAGTGTGTTATAAGGTAAGGTATACTGTACATAGACCTATTAACATTTTCGGTTTTGCCCGGTTTATGGTGTTCTCGCATGTACACTACTTTCGACCAGAAAAGTGTATGCTGTTCGGGTCTGTAGTGTTGTTAAGTTCATGTCATCTGATAAGCGCTTGATTATTAAACTTGTTTGCAAGAGTACCGGCGGGCTTGCGAAGGCATGACCGTCTGGATAAAACTAAAAGGTCAAGTACTTGTGTGTACCTTCAGCGGAATAATTATCAGTTCCTTTATTTAAGGTCATATTCTTTTTATATTCACGAAGGAACTGAAAACGGATTTGTGCTGCAATTCGTTTCAGAATTATCCATCATCCGCCTGCCGTATGTTTAAAACGGAGATTTAAAATATTACCACATATTTAGGCGTGTGTGACTATAGATGGGGTATGAATTGGTAAACTGGATTTGTTGACCATTTATATACACCATTCGGAACCACACTTTACATTTCACTGGCACACACACACACACACACACACACACACAAACACAAACACAGAGTAGTGTCCTCAGTCTATTACAGTCTCCATTAGCCATTTCCAGGCAACACATTTAACACAATGGAGATTCTTCAGCTTCTGTGGTCACGCCGTTGCCCGCCAGTCAACAATCCACACCTGAACTCATAAGGCTATCTCATCTTCTCTTGTAGAGCCCAACTTTCGACTAACTGCTCACTTGGAGCTCGGGAACTTGACTGAGTATTCTGATTCTGTCTTACGTTACGACCGACGGTCAGTCGGCCAGTCTATCTTGGGAATAAAGCGCCAATCTGGGGCTTACGGCCAGATTTTTATTACTGTCAGACAGCAGGTTTGTTGACATGAGACCCTCTCTCTGACGAGAGGACAGGTCTGTCGTTTATAATTGCTGCTGGCCCTCGCCAGGAGGAGACGTGCAATGCTAGTCAACGGCCCCGTAAACAAGTTCCCAACAATTTCTCCATTGTTGCCTATCCTTTGCCGCGGAAACTTGTTTACTGAGCCTTTGCCTAACATTGAACGTCTCCTTTAGCTCTACTATACCGGTCTTCAGGCGTCATGTCACAGTAAACAAAACTGTAAATTTTACGTGGGGTTGAAACTTGGTCACTCACCATAAGCGAAGTGCATACCCAAGATCAGTTATTCTTTCTTTCTTTCTTTCTTTCTTTCTTTTTGCATGTTGCTTCCTACCGCATGTTCTGTCAAGTGAGTTTGGAGGGACACGCAGCGCGTGGGGCAAAGTGATGAAAGCGCACAAAATTCTGGCCGGCAAAGTCGGAAAGGAGACACTTCTTGAGATACTAGGCGTAGGTGATTCACGTATGATATTAAAATTTATCCTGCAATTATTATTAGATGAGATGGGCTCGACTCATCTGGCTCAGAACCAGTGGCGAGCTCTTGTATAACAGGGCAGTGAATCTATGGGGTCCGTGAAAGACGAGCAGTGTCTTGATATCTGAGCGACTGTCAGCTCCTCAAAGTATACTCTACTCCGTGGTGTCAATTAATGAATGGGTGTTACATATGTGTTCAATATTGTAGACCTGCTTACACCTTTATGGCTGAAAAAGAGGGGCCCACTTTTAATTTGTACTTTAGAAGTGTTTACAATTTTTAAAACCTCGTTGTGCTTAAAAGTTGTTTTTACAAATCTGAATGAAGGAAGTGCAGTGAAGTTTCAAACCCCAATACTCGTATCCAAGGTAACCACTCTCTTTGATATGGAGTCAGTTCTTATTTGGTAAAGCGAAATATGCGTGTTCTAAAAATTAACCTCAATGGTAAATTCATAGGAGAAGTAATTATAGTCATTGTCCATGAAAAAATCAATACGGTACCATTTGAAAGGGCTTCTAACAAAAGTGAGTACAAGGGATCTTCCTGGGGATAAAGGGCGTCCGGCGCGTAAGGCTGACAACCTTGCCGCCATCTGTGAGCAGATTGTCTAGAAAATGTGGGACCCTCAACGTCTCACAACCCTATGGGCCTTCATGGCCTGTTACAGGGATACCTTTACCTTCTGAAAGGACTTAACCTTGCAGCACACGCAAGAACGGGGTCGTGCCTTTCCTTTAAAGGCGGAGATTATGATGAATGTGGATCAAACACCCACGTTATTTAAAACGTCACGGCTTTTCTGTTTAAGTGATTTGTAGATGGATGAAAGGTTTGCATGACTTGTACCATGGATGTGTCATACTCCAGCAATGTAGGACAGTGTTTTTCAGCGGGTGTTCCGCGGACCACATCCGCGGCTTAATTTATACCGGTCTGTAAGACCAGCTGCAAAACATCCGTCCGTGTCTGTGGTATTAACTATTTTATGTTCTTGAAAAGTCATCCGAAATATTCTAAAGAGTTTACTTATAACTGACAGGAATATTATAAGCCCCCTTGTACTGAAGTTCTGGGACACTGATTTTGTCTTTCGTTTCGTTTCACATGGATATTTTGAGTGGAAAAATGAAGTATGTCATGCAGTTAAACGAGAAGTTTAAATGAAGATCATTTTGAGATGTCCTTGGATTCTGTGTCATAAAGACATTAATATTTATACGGTATAGTAATAAACTGAGTTGCGGGTATTTTAACTACTGTACGGTATTGTGTAAGGCACAATCCAATGCTTTTCTACCGGTCCGTGAATCACAGAACTTTGGCAACAGCTACAACTGGTGTAGGTATTCTATATTTGAGCTAATTCCATCCACTGACGAGAATTATACCTCCTTTCTCCCACGTCTTATTTAGTAGACGGAAGAGAAACCAATCCGTGACCATCAGTTCTCCAACCAGAACTCTCAAACCAGTCCTACTTGGAATACAAACTCTGAAAGTGTTTCTGTTGATCTCTTGTACCAATTCTTGGCCATATTTCTTTATGCTGTCAGAAAAGGAGAAGCTGTGTTGAGTCTTTAGCCCATAATACATAACGAACTGATTGATTTTCATGAAATGAGGTACAGTATAAGAGTAATTATGTTTGAGATCGTCTAGCTGGGATAACTTTTTAAGTCTGTACTTACAAAGTGGTCACTGTACGTTTTAAACATTTGAATAGATGAAGAACTGTGTGCTTGCTTTATAGACTGACAGAAGGCATTTGACCCTGTAAATTGGACCAAATTAATGCAGATCCTAAAGGAAACAGGTATCGATTGGCGTGAAAGGAGATTGATTAGTAAATTGTACATGTATCAGAAAGTTAGAGTGCGACTGGACAGAGGGGAGACAAGAAGTGTGAAGATTGGAAGAGGAGTTCGACAAGGATGCTGTTTATCACCAATTTTGTTCAACTTGTACAGCGAATGCCTTACCAAGGAAGCTCTGGATGGGCTTGGAGACTTCAAATTAGGAGGACAAATTATTCAAACTGTGAAATATGCAGACGACCCTATGTTAATGGCTAAGGAAGAAACTGTGCTACAGGGTATGATTGATAGACTAATCGAAATTGGAAGGTGCTATGGCATGGAAATGAATGTGGAAAAAACAAAAGTAATTAAAATTTCGAGACAACCAACCTTAGTCACAATAAAGATGGACCAAAAACAACTGGAGAATGTGAAATGTTTTAAATATTTGGGTAGCTTGTTAACAGATGATGGAAGGTGTACTTGTGAAATTAAATCTAGGATTGCCATGGCAAAAGCT
>NW_019742447.1:621527-662399 GCF_002891405.2 Cryptotermes secundus | reverse complement strand
CTTCTAAAAGAAGTTATTGAAGGAAAAATAGAGGGGCGGATAGAAGTGACCAGAAGACGAGAAAGAAGGCGTAAGAAGATGCTGGATGACCTTGGGGACGGAAGAGGATATTTTCATTTGAAGGAGAAAGCTGTAGATCGCAGCAAGTGGAGGAATTGTTTTGGAAGAGGCTGTGGACCTGTCGTCTTGACAGATTACTGATGAATGAATGAATTTTCTAACAAACCATTCTAGGCCAATATATTAAAAATAAAAAGTAAAATGTCAACTACACAAAGTTTCGGGAACATTTCTTATATTTTATAGCAGAAGTAATTATTATATACTGTGGTACGAATTTTGCCGGAGAATTGCATGAACTTCAGCACCAGTAACAAATTATGAGGAAATAAAGCAAATACAGAGCAACAGCTAAAATTTAACGAAGTTATGGTAGTGCGATACTAACAAATAAGCGAGAGAACTCGTTTTTAAATATAGCTTGTTGAAATGGATTGAAAGGGCAGAAATGAAACGTTTAAGACGTGTTTCTTGACCGTGCAGGCCTACGCAACCATATAGTACGCAAGGAGTGGGAATCTTTAAGCCGGAAGAAAGAATTCAAGAGCTAAGGATAAATGTTCACGCATGCAAACGGAAGGACCCAAGCGGTAGCCTGCACCTCAAAGAAAGTTTCACCCGGTGCGAGCCGATAATGCGAGTTCCACATCTGCAGATGCGTGGTGTGTCTCGGCTTTGAGGCTAGAGCTGAACTTCAAAATTCCGGCAGTCAGATTGTTAGGAGAAGAAAAGTGCTGTACGATGGTCTGGGAAGAAGATAGAATAATTCCTTTTGAGTCATTATGATCAGGAGTCTACTCTGTATAATGATGATTATGGTGCGGTAAACAGACATCGTTGTGTTTCACCCAAAATTTAAAATTATTTACGTGTAAAATTCGCGGGCGGAGTCGAACTGGGTCCACTTGGCACGGCGACCACTGACTGGCCTATTGTACCTGCCCCGGGTGATTATGATGATGGAGAATTTGGTGGAATGAAGATTGGCAGGGGAAACCGAAGTACTCTGAGAAAACCCGTCCCAGCGCCACTATGTCCACCACAAATCCCACTTGACTAGACCCGGGATCGAACCCAGACCGTCGCGGTGGGAGGCAGGTGATTAACCGCTTGAGCTATGGCGCGGCCATTTATTTACGTGTAATTGAAGATTCGAATTACGATTCGAATTTAGTAACCTTTCCGTTATCCAAAACAGTAGAAATGGGACGAGTAAGTTGAAGGAGTAGTTGATTTTTAAGCACCTTGTAAGGCGTGTTTCGGGATCCTTGTGTGGAACATTTACGTCGTTCTGACACGAGGTTGATGATGAAATGTGTGAGCCAGGCTACAGGCGGTCTTGTCGGTCGATAAAAGCTACCCTTTTACAGTGTGGAGGGCGTGTCTAGTTTCTGGTTGAAAAGCAAGTGGCGTTTTCGAATTTTCTTTTGATCCGGCGGAATTCTGTCGGATTCAGGATGAAAGATTTGCCAGTAACCAGTAATATAATTCCTTTGCTTCTTAATATAACATCGCTCTGGTGTGGGAGGATCGTGGATAAAATATAATTCGAGAGTCGAGAAGTCGAAGGTTACTCTTTGAAGTAGACGGAGCAACTTAATACAGTGAAAAAGTATGTAGTTAACATGATAATGGAAATTAAGTTTAGAATCCGGAGATATTTCCATGTCTTTAACAGAGTCGGAATAGTTTATAGAGAGTTGACATTAATACTGCGACATGCCTGCTGAGAGCCGGGATAGCAGAATTGAATTGAATTGAATTTATTTGCATTCCATAGATCCTAAGTAGGTTAATACCTCTGGATATAGAACAAGTCAAAATAATACCTACTGGTACAAGTAATTTTATCTTAAACTAATATAGCTTAATTCTACATTATTCTCTATTTACTTGAGGTATTCGTCTACAGAGTAGAAGGAATGAGCATGCAGATATTTCGTTAGCTCTGATTTCAAATGTTTAGTATAATTACTCAAGTTTTTGATACTTTGTGGGAGACTGTTGTACACTTTTATGCCAGAAAAGTAGACTCCTTTTTGATATAGTCATAAGTTTGATGAAGGTAGATGGAAGTTATATTTTTGTCTCGTATTCATGTTATGGATATTGAAATTTAATTCAAATTTATTTTTTGTTGTACATAACAAATAATAGAAGCGATAGTATATATTGTGATTGAAGAGTTAGAATTTTTAATTTCTTAAACGGCCGTTGCTAGGCATTGGCTCTCGAAACACGTTTTCGCTGCAACAGAGAGTGATGCAACATTGGAGGAATCGTTGGAGAAGAAACACGCAACAATAGAAGAACTGTTGGAGGAGTTGCTTTATATGCGGTCCGCACCGAGGCTATATACCCGGGGCCGAAAAGGAACGGCAGTCAGTGAAGAAGCTATCCTGTGTAGAGACGGGTTCGAATACCTCCACCGTAGTCCAGCGAGTCATAAGAGGCGACGCAAAGCGAACCCTGTGCCTGGGGTATAACTGGACCACCTTGTTCCTGGGGAATATAAATATGGGGACCAGGCTCTCCAGCCTGGGGGAGTCTCGAAACTGTAACAGTAAAATGTGATCATGAGTCCCACGGGACTCGGAACTGGAAATGACTGCGATGGCGAGTGCCGTTAGCAATTGTAAACAACAGACTCATCCTCTCGTCCTTTATTTCTTCAAGAAACTGAGGTTGCCAGAAGTTCATATATTCTATTAAAATTTGTTATTGCAATAACAGGCAATAAGAGCAAATCATTTCCGTTTTAAAACAAAGCTGTTGATGGCGATGCTTCTAATTAATTAAAGACTACAGATATCAATGGGGCAACGTGCCAGAGACCTGGACAGAATTGCTACCTTGTGTGTTCTCATTAATAACTCTCGAAGTCGTCCTCTCTCTCAGGATTTGATGTCTGAACGTCTGAGAACAGGAACGACAGAGTTTTAAATCTTCAGTTGTGTAATATATTATTGCCCTGTACATAAATTATTTTCAGTTTTGATTAAGTTGTGTCTCATATTATAATTAATGGCATTGAAATGACATTGTTCCGATCAGTTATATTCATACATGTAAACGTAAAAAAATATGCCTTTCAATATACTCGTATTTATGAAGAGTCGCTGGGCAAAACGAAAAAGAAAAAAATCTCTGCTGTAGCAGCCAAGAAAAAAATCTCTGCTGTAGCAGCCAAGAAAAATTAAAAACAGCTTGTAGGGTCGCTGATCTCCAAAACTTTGCTTTGTGGAAGAAGAGAAAGTCCAGTTATAATAATTACTGAACCACATAAGATCGGGTGATAAGGTTGATAGATGAATTCTGACTCGGAAAGGATTTGTAAAGGAGTGCTCATGGCTTGTTCG
Source organism: Cryptotermes secundus (assembly GCF_002891405.2). NCBI lineage: Eukaryota > Metazoa > Arthropoda > Insecta > Blattodea > Kalotermitidae > Cryptotermes > Cryptotermes secundus. Next base: position 658,980 of record NW_019742447.1, on the reverse strand, counting down.
ATGTGCTATCCTGGCAGCGGAAGCAGTTGGTGAGTAATCACCGTGAAAACCGAGCCACGGGAAGGAAGAAAAGGCCTATCACAGACGTCAAAAACACAGCCCTCGGAAGAAATGGCGCTACACCTGTAGGCTATTCGGGACGGATAGCCTTAAGGAAGTAGCAGTGTACCTATAGAACCGTTGCTAAGCGGTGACTGTGTAACAGCTACCTTTTCTGGGCAACGGCTCGGTAAACACGCTCCCGCAGCAACGAATTAGCACCCAACAATAGAGTTACTGTTGGAAACGGGGTGTTTCTACTTGGTCTGTACTGAGATGTTATAAGCAAGGGATAAAGTTAGTTGTTAGGGAGTTCTGCATGGGAGGTTGTGAAGAGAGGACCTGAGCGCGTGAAGCTGAAGAATCTCGTAGCCGGTGCTATGGTGAGTTGTGAATTGTGGAAATTAGCGGTGGCACTATAATTTCTTGTAGTTCCGAATCGTGTGTATAAATTGTAAATAAATCAGTTCACCAATCCAAACCCCATCTGTTGTCACTCATACGCGTGACAATATGTAAACCTTGAATTTGTCATGAAATATCCATTTTTGGTTAACACAATTGCGAAGTTACCGTTCCACGCATGTACTTGTTTTATACATATATACGAATATAAATACATATGCCGGTCACGGTAGCCGAGCGGTCTAAGGCATGCACTGTCTTCGCTCGGAAGCCGAGATCGTGGGTTCGAATCCCACTCAGGGCATGGATGTTTGTATGCGTTTTTCTGTGTTTGTGTACACGTAGAGGCCTTGCGACGAGCTGATCACTCGCCCAAGGAGTCCTACCGTATCTGTAAGATCTAGAAAAACCGAAGTGAACGGAGTTCATGGACGTAGGCCTAGGCCCACTGGGGCTGTAGTGCCACGGGGAAAAAAATACACATATGTTTCGAGGGTATTGACTAATTATAGCCACCTGTCTCTTTCCCTTAAAGTGACTGAATTGTCACTCTTCGAATATTCAGGTATTCATATGGCCCAGGAGGTTTCTTTGAGTTGCAAATCAAAACGCTTTGTTACTGAAGCGAAAGGCTCTGCTCCGTTGATCGATTGGGAGTTAAGAGACGAAAAACATTGTGAAAGGGACACGCCCGTCACGAAGAGTCGATTGGAAGCCATTCGTTACTTCCTGTGACTAGACCGCACTGGTACTTCCTAGACAGTGACGTCACGCTACTGCGGTGACTTTAATTAGGCAGAAGACAGAAAGCTGTGACAATTGCATTTAATACGGCCCGGGAACTAATCGTGTCACATTATTTGAGAAGTACCACTGTTGCCTTGAGAAATTGTTTTCACGGTACAGGATTGATCGATGCCGCGTTTGTTTGAGGGAAAGTCATGAAGTTATGGAGCAGTAAATTTAGACTGAGATATTAGGAACCTGGCTATTCTGTTGGTGTCTAAGGTGGAATTATGGTAGTTATTCTTTGTGTTTTAAACTTGCTTTTTTTTTTGGTACAACTCTGCTTTGCCCAAATGAATAACGCCATCTTTTGTACATAATTGAAATACCTGTTGGTTATACTACGTATGAAAATCAGAATGGCTTATCTGAATTGATTTATATATTCACCGTAAAATGTAACTTATACGTTTGATATTCTAAAATCATGATTTATTTAGTTCACCCTGCAAGATATGTCTCCTTTACAGATATATTCAAGGGTCATGCAACGAATTTACTTACGTAAGGCCCCTGTCGTTGACAGTATCTGAGGAAGATGCCATTAATAATCACAAGAAATACTGGGGATCCTTGACTGGACTCAGGCAAGCAAAGGGACTCATACGAGGACCCTCTACTAAAAGAGCAAAGGAACTGTTGAAGTTAAACAGGAACCAGCTACGATGGGTGGTAGGACTACTTACAGGACACTGTCACCACAAAGGACACCTCTTCAAACTGGGACTAAGTAATAGCCCCACTTGTGAGAGGTGCCAAGAAGAAAATGAAACAGCCGCACATATCCTGTGCGAATGTGAGGCCTTAGCTTATTTAAGATTTCGTCACTTGGGTCAATACTTTACGGAACCAAGTGACTATTTCGACGTCCCCACGTACAAAACCCTACGCTTCATTCAAAGCACGGGATTGTTGAGGGGATAATCAGAAGGGGAGACATAGTAGATCACTGTGGTCGCGGTGCAAGGGCCAAGAAGGCCCACCCCCTATACATTCATTCAATCATTCATTCCATTAATAACTGTCTGCAAATGCTGCAGCTTTAATGTAATACTGTTAAAATTTTTCTAAAATAGTTTATGTATACGTTTTATTGAAAATGTGAAGCTAAATTTAAGAGTTACGTAGTTTACGTAGGGGCACGCTGTAGCATATTTGATTGAGGCATTATGCTACAAGCCGGAAGGTCGCGGGTTCAAGTCCCGTTAAGGCCATTGGATTTTTTTTTTCAATTGACTTAATCCTTCCAGCCGCACTATGGCCCTGGGGTCGACTCAGCCTTTAACAGGAATGAGAACCAGGAAAAGCAAATAAAGCGCGGTGCGGCGGGCGCGTAAGCCTGGCAGCCTTACCGCCATCTTTGAGCCGATTGTCTAGATCAAGGGTCTCCAAACTACGGCCTGCGGGCCACATCCGGCCCGCGAAAGAATTGTGCAGAAATGCGCCAATTGAACTAATTTTCCAATGAGTACTGGTAGAAAAAATACTTGTTCATAGATTTCAAATTCATTAATTAAGATTGTGTTTAAAATATATTGATATTCCATATTATATTAATATTAATATTATTCACAATTTTACTAATTCTGGACCGTATACTGCACTGTATTTCTTCGTACTTGTTCGGCCTCGATCGGCAGTGTCACTTCGTGGAAATGTAGGTAGCGTGAGCAGTTCGTTACTAGCCGTCTTGTGCACAAGACTTCTTGCAGTGGTGCAGTGTAATTGTAACAGATCATCATCACCTCAGTTTAATCAGATTTTAAGAATGCAAAAAGAGTTCCATCATTCACATTAATTGTTTTATTATAATCTGTGATTAAAATATGAGCATTTGCTGCTGCTGTCTGTTGTCATTAATATATGATAATTTATTCTCACGTACTTTGTATTTAGTTTATGACATTCTGTGCTTTCAATAAAACTCATATACCTAGAGTTATTAATTTCTCATTTTAGCAGGCCCGTTGAAAGTGCTGAATTACCTAATGTGGCCCGCGCTTCAAAAGGTTTGGAGACCCCCTGGTCTAGATAATGTGGGACCCTCAACGTCTCACAACCCTATGGGCCTTCACGGCCTCTTACAGGGATAGCTTTACTTTTACTTTTTTTGTTTTACTTTTTACGTAGCATACGTTATAACAACACTCGATGAAATAGCTCAAAATGTTATGGTATACATTAGTAAGCAGAGCTTACGAATATGTTGCAATTCTGACACGGAAGTATTTTTTTCAGACAAAATACAGAAATATTTCTGAAAGTATTAGAACTTATATTTGAGCACCGTGCAGTGTTTTCTTTCCTGTAGCCAGACAAGTGGCAAATCATTGCGTATGGTAGATAATGTTTTTTACATATAAACATTGGTTATATAGAACGGTACAATATAATATTTCTTGTTACTTTTGTAGACGTTAAATGTACGCGTAGTCAGTATGATGTTATGATTACTTTAAATGGCGTATTATTTAATGATACTTCATCATCTTCAGATAGTATGTGGTTTATGATAAGGCGGAGGACCGATTTTAAGGACTTAACTGGAAATGGTGTAGGAAGAATAGCCACGGCCTATTTCAAGGAACTGACCCTATATTCGTCCGGATGGTCGGAATGAAGCCACGGAAATTATGCCAGATTACTCATGAAATTGCAATTGTATTCCTCCTTAAAATCGTCGATGCATTAGTTGTAAAATACATGCATAATTTCGTGAGTGATTTACTGACCTGAATGGGGGGGGGGCAACATTGTATTGCAGTAATAGTTTAGAAGGCCGCGCCATATCTCAAGCAGTTAGTCGCTGGCTTCCAACCGCGGCGGCCCGGGTTCGATCTCGGGTCTGGTCAAGCGGGATTTGTGGTGGACAAAGTGGCGCTGGGGCAGATTTTCTCCGAGTACTTCGGTTTCCCCTGACAATCTTCATTCCACCAATTGCTCCACAATCACCCTCACCTATCATCTGGGACTGGTACAATAGGCCAGAAGTGGCCGCAGTACAAGGGACTTGGTCCCACCTCACTAGCAATAAAAAATATTTTAGAAACTTCTAACGCATAGCTGTGACATGAGATGACCTAAATTAACTGTCTTTTTTATTGCATCATATTGACTAACCCTAATGCAAATTATTTGAACACAGCTACGATTATCTCAGTAGTAAATGCAGTTCCTTGACTCAGACTGCGATTAGGCGAGTGAGAACTGACGCACTACACAGTGTGAACAAGTGTACCGGTTGTTACAATTGTCAGCTTTCCGAGTCCTTTATATGTTTCTCTAAAGGAATAACTCAATTTAATGAAAGTCTTTCACGAAGAGACAGTCGCCTGGGTTAAGCAGTTTATCTGAATATAATTCTCAGATTACGATGTCGCCCTACTGTATCTAATATTTATATGAAAATTGAGCTCAGATTTGTTGCTTTCTTCCGTAGGTTTCGTTTTATTTTAAGTTTAAAGTGAAATTGAAGATAATAAATATAGTCTTAGCTTTTTCTTACATGTACTTTATGCAGTAAATTATAGCCGAACCGTAATTTGTATTTACGTCATGAGTAACTGTTGCAGAACTACGTGAACCTCTAAGATTTAATCCAGATAACCAGAAAACGAAACATTCGACGTTGAGAAGCAAATTAATTTCCATTAATTTAGTGCAGTTATATTTTTGGTATTGATTTTTACTAATTGTTCGGAGATAGTGCCAATACGACACACGTTTCTTCTTTCTGGATGAATCGGGGCGCGAAGACAGGTACAGAAAATGTAGACTTTTTAAATAGCTGGATTTGACGCCACTCGATACATTTTCTATGCCTTTCTAACTCAGGAAATGTGTGATTCATAGTCGAAGATGAACGTGTGAGATACCTGAATCATCTGCACTTCATGGTCTTAATTGAACCTTGGCCCGATTTAACATTATTAACATACTATTTCTGTTTTCACTGTCTCTCCTAATATGTACTTACCAGGAGTGTGTCATATGATGGAACAGTGGTAAGTTACCGGAGCCGAGAGGGGGGGGGGAGGGGCTCAGCTAGTGAAGGTACTGGCTGTAGTCAGGGCGATCCGTTTTCCATACCCAAAAGGGGGAGGGATTTTTGTCTTTGCGCCATTTTCAGACTGTCTTTGGGGCATACCCACCCTCATATCCATTGAGTTGGACACCAGAGTCTCTTTCTTTGGGCGAGAAAAAACGACCGGAGCATGAAGCTGACTATTCTTCACCATCTGCAGCTATGGTTACGAATACTTGAAGTTTCAGTTTCCGCTTCTGGTAGATCTGCATGGCATGGTCCATAATTACAGGAGAAACTGCAGCTTGTTATAAAAGTAGGACTAACCTTGCCTCTTATTTGAACAGGTTAAGGTAAAGATAAAATTGTCCCTGTGCTTAATTAAGCACCCACCATGAAGGTATACATATATGGCGTGGAGGTATAAATCCACCGATCTTGACCTCGGTACTATTGGAGGTGAGTGGTCAGTTTCACGCCCCGCCTGCTTTACGCCAGGAAAATGAGTCCCATACCCCCTTCGGATAGGAGGCTTGATCGGTCTGGGCGCTGTGGCATAGAGACAAACCACTTTGTCTCTGTCTGGAATCGAACCCCCGCCATTTAACCATAGCTCATCGCTATCCTGGGTTCTTCTTTTTTGATGATATTAAAAAAAGAAGACTTGAAATATGCTTTTGTATTTGTGACATGTAAATTAAACTGTAAGTAGCATATGTGCCTTGGTTAATTGGTAGATTAATTCACATACTAGTGGCAGTAGCTTATATCTGTTCGTTATATACCTTACATGGCCCTCTCGCAAACAGACAAGACAGAGGGGATGAAAAGAAATTACGAAGGAGGCAGGATTTTATATTAGAGACACAGAACGTACTAGAGCCATTAATAGTTGGGGTCTTGATTTCAACAGCCATGCAAAGAGATGTTGACACCGTACTTCTAAAATAACAGGCGTATTTCTAACCATACAGCATATCCTACACGAGGAAGATATAATTCGACAGTTGATCTAAATCCATGAATCAGTGCCCTTGAGAAGGTGATAGTCGTTCAACTGAACAGTGAATTCCCTGCCTTTTATGGAACCCGAAGCATCATTGCCATGTAACGTATACCAGAGCCAGTTGCCGAACCGAGTCCTTAGCCAGGTAAATCTAATGCATTCCTTCACAGCCCATTTCTTTAAGATCAGCGTTCCACATATGCCAGTGTCTCCTAAAGTGGCCTTTTCCCTTCTTGATCAACAATTACAGTTTTGAACGTATTTTTTTTGTATCTCCCACATGCGCTAAATGTCCCACTGAAGAAAATCTCTTTGATTTAAGCACCCTTATAATCTCGGATATTAAGGTGTTCTTCATTTTTCAGTTTTCTCAGTCTTCGTGTTAATTTCTCCCTCTTGGGTCAAAATACTCTCTTCAGAGACTTGTTCTCAAACATCCCAAATCTACATTCTTGTTTGGGATCAGAGAAATTATTAGTAATTTTGGTATAAATTTAATCATCACAGATATTAAAAAATAATTGTTATGAAATGAAATAAATTGTTACTGGTACAATAGGCACTTAACCTGGAGTAGCTAAGGAAATCTAAGGAAACTGTGGAAGTCTGGTTTCGAACCCGATACCTCCCGAATAAAGAGAACTGGCGTTAATTACTCTTGCACGACTGTTTTCGTAGCGTAGTAATAGACTACCTGTGAAAGAACCCGTAGCCATAATTTACTTACTGGAGCTGAGCCCCTCTTGAGAAGCCGACATTTGTCCAGCTACTCAAAAATTCTCAGCAGTTTATGGAATCCGAAAGTTCATTACCATGTTCGCAAGAGTAGGTGGGTCCCTTGTCTCCACGGCATGGCGCGTCTTCAGATTGCGGATGGAGGAGATATACACGGTAGCTGCAAATATATTGAATAAGCAGTCGCGGACAGCCGACGAGGGGTGATACTGCAGCTTGAGGGTTGTGCTTTGGGTTAACATTTCTTCACCTTAAAAAGACTAATATTAAATTGTAGCATCGTGTTACACTGTGTAGATCTGAATTTGTCTTCCACTTTTTGCTCTCTGTGTGCAACTTCGGCTAATATTCCCTTATCGTCTTTTCTTTATTGTCAATAAAGAGAGGTAAAAGTAAGCTTGTTACGAAATGTGACGAAGGGCCTCGAATTTCGTAGCCATGATTGCCTACAGAACTTTTAAAATAAAATGATATAAATTATGTCACAGATAACGTTATAAAATGGGTGTATCTTTGTGCGTGTAGCAGACATGAAGGCTTTTGATGAACAGTGGAGCTTCATGGGAATCATATCGACCTGTATTATCTTTTAGTTACGCCTAATTACTTATTCACACAGCCAACCAAACGAGCCCATTAAGTAAGCAACGTATCCTCACGTGCGTATTCAATTATGAACGTGCCTGTATAAACGTACAGCGGCGGCTGCCTGGGAGGTGTCAACTGGATTTCATTGTTAACTCGGTGCTTCAAAAAGAAGGTGCTTATTTCGTACTCGTTTTTCCATCGCTTGTCTAAGACAACTATTGTCGTTTTAGAACTGTGTAAATCTGCTTATGCCGTTCTCCATGCTTAGGCTTTAGACATATTATTTATTTATAACTGATTTGTTTAGATCTAGCTCAAAGAATTATATTTTTAAAAAACTTCAAAAGAGTGAAGATTTCAAAATTTTCATNGATGACTAAGCTCCGAGGATAGGACGCGCCATAGCTCAAGCGGTTAGTCGCTAGCTTCTCACCGCGGCGGCCTGGGTTCGATCCCGGGTCTGGTCAAGTGGGATTTGTGGTGGACAAAGTGGCGCTGCGGCAGGTTTCTCCGAGTACTTCGGTTTCCCTTGCCAATATTCATTCCACCAATTGCTCCACAATCACCCTCACCTATCATCTGGGGCTGGTACAATAGGCCACAAGTGGCCGCAGTACAAGGGACTTAGCCCACCCCACTAGCAATAAAAGAAAACTCTTACGTTTCGTAGCAAAGACAAGGACTATATATGTAAGATAAACACCGTCTTAAGTGTAACAATTTAATTTAGTTTAGAAGAAAGAACTAAATTAAATTGTTACACTTAAGACGGTGTTTATCTTACATATATTGTGTGAGTGTAACAGGATGCTCAAATATAATATTATTAAAGACAAGGACGTTGAAGAATATAAACAAACGTACAACGCAGTTTCATAAACAGGAACAATAATAAAAAAATTGATTTAATACCATAATACAACAAATGAGATGTCCAAACCAAAGTGCCTTTTGATTGATTATATCATCTGTAAATATAAATCTTTACCATAGAAAGAAATTCAAAAGGAAAAGGTTTATATATTTAGGACACGACCCCTTTATTCAATATACGAAAGTTAAGTGATTAAAGTTTTTTAGAGTTTCATGTGTGTGACATTCTAGATTGTGCTATTCTGTGCTGTGACACCACATAGTCTTGTAGGTAGACACCAACATTTTGGAGGAATGTATCTTGCCTTCAACTTCAAGATAATCCCTGATGATGGAGGTAGCACGTTTCTCCGAAACGTTGATGTCTACTTAAAAGAATACACTGTATCACAGCCAAGAAGATCACAGTTCAAATGGAATTTTTTAAATAAATACAGGTATTCTGATTTCATGTGTATTTTCTTACCATGTATGCTATGTTCAGTGTTTGACTGAGTTGTTTACGCAGTTTAAACGATTTTTTTAATCGAATTTTGAACCAGAAGTCACGAAAGATAGTTCCAGTGCAATGTGTATTTGAGTGACAACAGCCCAGACAGGGATTACGGCTCTGTAGGTTCGGCATCATTAAACAAACAAAGAAATGCAAGGGGGAAAAAAGAGAGAAACGACGTTTCTCAGGAAATAAAAATGTTTCTTCGCCCCAGAAGCCTGATTAGTAAACCGTGATACAGATGAGGAAAGGTGTTGTTCAAGATGTGGAAATAAAAGTGCAGTGAAAGTCTTGTATTTTATTTGAAGCAGGCTTAATTTTAAATTAAAATTTTTAAAATTAAAATTTTAATAATAACTTCTGTCACGAGACTGTCATCATAGTATAGATTTGTATGGGTTACTCTATGTTTTGTGCTATTTTATATAGTTCAAGCTGAATGGCACGATATTTAACAATTGATTGAAATTTGTTATAACATTTTTGTAATGGCCTAGGGGCGCAGGACCTAATTGCCAGTCCCGGTGTTTACAATTTACGGCAATAACTGCGAAACTCTTTTCGCAAGTCTCTAGCTTTTGGGTAATACCATACTCTTTCTAATCTCAAATTTGGGGCATCACAATTTTATTGTACCAATATCATGTTGAGCCTTGCTGATTTTCTGAAGAACCTTTGATATGGGGACATTTTGGGAATTGACTCTACTAAAAATAAACTCCACGGTTTCAGTCCGCAAGCGAACTATACCGACCGAGCGACCGCCGCTTTTAGGCTAAGTTAGTGCCAACCTTTGCGGATAGAGGGTGTTTAGTGGTCAGCGCAACGAATTCTCACTGCCGTTAATTTCGGTTTTCTCGACCGGAGCCGCTATTTCCCTGAAATGGCTCCCCAGTTATCCTCGCGATGCTGAACGGACCCCGTTCTAGACCCACTACATCTCAGAAAATCTGGTAGCACCTGTAATCGAACCCGGGACCTGTGGATCTGCAGCCAGGAACTCTGACCACTGGACCACAGAGGCGATCAATGACTACTACCGCCTTCAATTATTGTCATACTGAGAGGCATATTATTCTTTTTTTATTTTAAAATTAACGAGGATGGTAGGTTTTATGTTGGACCTTCCGACCTGAAACAGATTAGGCACATTGCTTTTTTTCTAAATGTCCCATCTGGTCCAGGGAAACCAGGTAGGACTGAAATTAAATGGGACACATCAGTTGTTGGTCTACGCCGATGATGTGAATCTACTGGGTGATAATGTAGACACCATAAAGAAAAACACACAAACTTTAATTGATGCAAGTAAGGAGGTTGGTCTAGAAGTAAACACAGAGAAAACTAAGCATATGTTGCTGTCTCGTCACCAGATTGCAGGGCAAAATCATGACGAAAAGATAGGAAACAGATGTTTTGAAAATGTGGCACAGTTCAGATATTTGGGAACAACGATAACAGATCGAAACCTGATTCGGGAGGAAATTAAGAGGCGATTGGACTGGGCTAATGCTTGCTACCATTCAGTCCAGAACCTTTTGTCTTCTCGTCTGTTGTCCGAAAACATAAAAATTAGAATATACAAAACTATAATTTTGCCTGTGGTTCTGTATGGGTGTGAAACTTGGTCTCTGACATTAAGGGAGGAACATAGACTGAGGGTGTTTGAGAACAGAGTGTTGAGAATATTTGGACTGAAGAGGGATGAAGTGACAGGAGGTTGGAGAAAACTGCATAATGAGTAGCTTCATAACATGTACTCTTCTCCAAGTATAATTAGAATGATCAAGTCAAGGAGGATGAGGTGGACAGGTCATGTAGCACTAATGGGGGAGACGAGGAATGCGTGTAGGATATTGGTGGGAAGCCAGAAGGAAAGAGACCACAGGGAAGACCAAGGCGTAGGTTGGCGGACAATATTAGAATGGATCTTAGAGAGATAGGATGGGAAGGTATGGATTGGATAGATCTGGCTCAGGATAAGGACCAGTGGAGGGTTTTTTTGTGAACACGGTAATGAACCTTCGGGTTCCATAAAATGTTGGGAAATTCTCGAGTAGCTGCATAATTGGCGGCTCTTCCAGAAGGGCTCAACTCCATGTGTAAGTAAGTAAGTAAGTAAGTATGCTGTGCAGTAGAATATGTTAGCTTGGGTATTCACAGAAATTCTCGAAGTTCTATGTACATTACTTCCTGCGCCGTATAAATATTAATAAAATCCTGTCCTGCAACCTAATTTACATTGAATACGACGGAAACGAACTAAACCCCGAAGCTTTTAGTCAGCTCTGTCATCATGACCGTTGCTTTTTTCAGTAATGCACTGCGAACAAAATGCAGGATCCATACATCACTTACTAAAGCATAATATCTGTAGAATTATGCGTCCCATACAGAACTTACTAACCAGGTTGGAGACGAATGAATGATTACTTGTATTCATAAAATGTAAATTATTACTGATATTTGTAATTTCGTAAACAGATTTGTGTCTAGTACCTTCTTATATTGACCGTCTCTAACTTGTTACTTATTTTCTTGCCACTTCAGACGTTCGAATAACGTCACTACCTCCGAATGTCATTTCAGGCATTGAGCCGGATGAGAGGAAATATTTTGTAATTTTCACTGCATATCCTGATCCTTGGCATCCGTTTAATCTCTATTCCCTGAAGCAGTGTCTCAAGAATATTGTAGTTAGGAAGACACGGAATTGTTATGACAAACGAGATCGGATACAAATAGTCTGAAATGATGGCACAATAGTCTTAACCGAAACGTGGCCAGATTCAAATCCAATGCTTTGTAATTGCTCTCAATTTTAAAAGGGGGGGGGACATTTTGAATTATAAAAACCCAGGCTGATCTCCACATCCCAACCGAAAAGAGGTCCACAAAACACAAAGAATTGTGAAACCGTCGACTTTGTCTGTGGTAAGAAGATTGTGGGTCAGTGTTTGCGGAACTCTTCCCACATAGTGAAAGTTTAATATGCACGTACTGATGAAAGCACGTAGACCGAATGTAAACACGGAATTAAAAACATAAGAAAGTTAATAGGGCACTTAAAAGGACCGAATGTGAAGAAGACTGCAAGTTCTGTGTTTGGGAAAGGTGGAAACAGAGGTCGCACTTGTAGAGTATTTTGTGTGGAAATCGAAACACGACATTGTATTTCATACATACTGTCACGTGTAAGGGGTTAGCGTGACTGGTAGTAATGGGGTCTGCATTTGATGGGCTTATTGGCACTCATATACAGTTACAGTTGATGATAACAGCTCACACATTGAACTCCTCCTTAACGGCGTCGGTCTGAAGAATCTCTCACTAATCTCGGACTAATCTCTGCTACTCTCTTTAATCGCTAATCTCTACTACCTGAATTAACAATTGCACTGCGTTTTTAACTACTAGGCGGCCCGCGTGGAAGACACCACGTCGAAAAGTTAATTGTTCTCTGTTGTCCTATTGGTTGTCACGGATATCTTTCGTTTAGCAACTTTGTACCTGGTAACGACTCGTTTGTTGCTATACTTTGGAACGGGAACTTGAGTTTCGAGTCGTTACTCAGCAACGGACTTCTGCCTGTGGCTCCACTATTCCGGCTTTCAGCCGTCACGTCACATTATTAACGTATCGGGTAGGAACTCATGAAGCAACATTCTCGAATAGATTTTCTGATGATGCCCAAAACGCTACATTTTCATCCGGCGGATAAAGTGGGAACCCCCGAAATGGCATTAAGAGGACATTCTGGCAACTTTCTCAATTTCTTCCCTGTTGTACAAATTTAAACAAAATATGCACAGTACATTTATCTGACCCAGAATGCAAATCTACAAAATCTTGGAAAAACTGATGTGGCAGTTTTTTACATTTTTTAATTGCTACTGTTGATCCCATTTTTATACCAAATATAAATTTCACCCAACATAATTTTTTCATGTTGTGCAGCATCGTCAGAGAAAGAATGGGAAAGTTTTTTCTTTTTCATAATAATTCTGAAGTTATTCAGTTTTGAAAATTATTGTATCAGATTTATTAAAATTGGAGCAAAAAAGAAATGATTGCTTTGTCCAAATAACATTTTCAGAAATCCATGTTGTTACTGTTCTGGTGCATGCCCTCTGTAAGCTGCGAATTTAATCAAGGCTAGGTAATATTTACTGTAAATACTGTAAATAAATATTTATAGGAATAAACCGTAGTATTCAAGGGCACGTACGCACTGCATGAGGTATGTTGAGGTAGGTGGGATAATGGATCTTGGAATGAGGCGTATAACTGGAGGGATGATTCAAATGGTCCATGGTACGTTTCAGTGGTGTGCTTTAGTGAAGCCAGTAATGAATTTTGGGGCCCCATAAACGCGCCACACTTATTCTCCTCAACATCCTGTTTTCTGCAGTCTTCAATCTGTGTTCTTCCCGCGTTAAGTGATCGTGCTTTACGCGCATATAAATCAACAGGTAAAAGTACAGTTTATTGTTTTAAGGTTTTGCGGTGTTTAGTTAAGAGACTGGAGGCTAAAATGTTTGAAACCGAATGACAACAAGCATGACCTGAATTTAGGACCGCGCCATAGCTCAAGCGGTTAGTCGCTGGCGGTCGCTGGCTTCCCACCGCGGCGGTCCGGGTTCGATCTCGGGTCTGGTCAAGTGGGATTTGTGGTGGACGAAGTGGAACTGAGGCAGGCTTTCTCCGAGTACTTCGGTTTCCCCTGCCAATCTTCATTCCACCAATTGCTCCACAATCACCCTCACCTATCATCTGGGGCTGGTACAATAGGCCAGAAGTGGCCGCAGTACAAGGGACTTAGTCCCACCCCACTAGCAATAAAATAAAATGACCTGAATCTAATCCTCTTTACTCCATGAGTATATTTTTCATTTGTTATTCACATTTTAACATTTTAATTTTGTCAATTTTTCGAAAAAAAAAACGTATTAGCCATCTGTGTACTATGTATACTGTGACGTGCCACCTGAAAGCCGGACTGTAGGACATCCATCGCTGCGCAACGGAGGATGATAACGCACGCTGCCTACCCGTCAGAGGCAGAATTGTTGAATTCCCATGGCAACGGATAGACCTGCTAACAGCGAAACTGAACCTTTCGACAGGGTGGCCTCTATGCCGTCCGAACGTAGGATATAAGCGAAGAGCAGTCCAGAGGACCAAGTTAGCTGCCCGTGTGGAGGCGGGGTCGAATACCTTCACCGTGACCCTGCGAGTCGTATGAGACGACGAAAAGGGAAGTCTCAAATCTGAGAGAGTAAAATATGGTCTCGAGTCCAAAGGGACTCAGACCCGAGAAAGACTGCACTGGCAAGGGCCAGCAGCATATACAAAAGGCAGACCCGTCCTCTTGTCAGAGAGGGCGCCCCACAAAAAGAAGACCATAAATGTCAAACACTAATACATATCTGGTCATGAGCCCCAGATGGAGCTCGACACCAAGACTGACTGACTGACTGACTGACCATCAGTCGCAATGCGACTTGGACTTGGACCAAGTCAGGTTAGGTTCGACGAGACCTAAGAAGAGCGTTCTGATTCAATGAGTGATCCGAGAAGAACAAAGAACAAAGAGGTTCCACCGAGAATAGCGGTGCGAGAGTGCATAACAGTTGAATAGGAAACGTCTGAAGGCGTTATAAGTGAGAGTGGTTATGATTTTGAGTGTAAACAAGCAACTGTCCACATTCGTCTAATCCGAGATCCACATAAATTTCTTGCCGCGTTACCTGGGAAACACGCGACAATAGTTTAATTTTCTCCTGCATTCTCGTGACGTATTTATTTCTCTGCCTGTTTTTTTTTTCATTATTTGTGCCACATACAATACACCTGAAGTCAATAACTGTGTACAGTCGCATGTGAAGTGAGCTTCTTCCCATTCACCGTCTAGAAACCAAGCAGAGAATGTAAGATTTGAGGTTTTCACGGCGGTGACTACGAAAAAAGCAGTCTTCTGGGATCTGGCGACGTGTAGATGTGGTGTTAACCGACGTTTCGGAGGAACGTATCGCCTCCATCTTCGGGGTAGAAGGAAAAATAAGAAAATCCGCAAGCGAAGAGACAATGAGAACTCAGCTATATGAATTATAATAGCTCAGTTTATTTCCAACATTAGTCTGCTTGCACCTGTACAACGCACGCAATCACAGGAGCAAGACACAACACAGAGCACAATACACACATGAATGTAGGAAGAGTGCTCCCACAGAGGAGGATTGGCGTGATTCGCGTATTTGAGATACGACGTATGGATGACGAATCCTGAAAGGCTTTAATATTTAGAATTTATTGTTATACATGACGAACACACATTTTAGTCATTTTAGAATGAAGACGTCATGGCATGCAGTGCAGTAGTTTGACGTGCATAGAGACACACATGAAGATGGCACATTAGTGCTGAAACATGTAGTGTAAAAGTGAAGAGAAAGGTGAAATTAAATAAAAAATGTGCACTGTAAGACGATTAGCATAAATACACATCATAGACATGAACCAGTGCAACAGGACGCTAAAATATGACACGAATCAAATTGGTTCTAAAAATTTTAACAATTTTTTTTAAAATCACATTTGTAAACAGTCTAATTGAAATAATTTATAAACATTTTAGTGTGTTCATGCACATCGCTGTAGTTGTTAAAGGCTAAAATTTTATATTCATGACATTGTGATGATATTGTATGTATGTATTGATATTGGCCAATGACTTTTGTAACAGTAGCTTCTGCCGTATTGATATGTCCATCTGAAGATGGTCTCTAAGACCGAAACATGTCAAGGATGAAAGATTAAAAAGGAAAGAAAGAAAGAAAGAAAGAAAGAACATTTTATCAGGCACACTGGTGGGAGATGATTAACCTTTTTCACCAAGAATTATGTTATATACCGTCGTCACAAACGCATCGATCTTACGAATGAGAAGCATGCGGAGTGTGACTTGGATAGTAAAATTCAAGTGGAAAGTATCGCAACATCGTAATCTTACAGCTCCGTCTGTCTCGGCGAGATCAACGTTCCTCATCTGTTGTCGTGTCTGAATCGTATACAGTTCCAGTCCTTCGGTTTTTATCTCTTTCTCTCTCTCTCCCGTCTTGTTTCCACATAACGATTTATTTCCCTTTAGCGCAGTGTGTTAACGTGTGAACGTTGTTTCTAGCAAATGTTTGCAGGCTGTGACTGATACCTGCTGTGAGTGAAGCACTGCAGTTAGGCTGGTTCACGTTTGCATTTGCAGTCACGAAAGTTGTTGATTGAGGCTGTGCTTGTTCATGAATAAAGAAGTGAGATGTATTACGCTGCAGGCAATGGACGTGTATGTTGTAATATAGGTTACACAGCAACTGCGACATGGATCCTCAGAGGTTTACTATGTCCACATAATTAAAACATCCGCTCTACGGGATAGAAATGCTGACAGAAAAGATGTAACAAATGCTTTGAAGTTATTTAGCGTCCCCATTTTTCAATCTCAGGTATATACTTTCTCAGGATAACTAACACTGTCCTTGACATGTTAAGATTTAATTTCGTTGCCGTTGCCGTTAATTTGTCCTGATTTTGAAGTAGGAGTCGTGATAGCGTAGGCGGTATAGCGACTGGCTATGGGCTGGACGACCGAGGGGTCGGAGTTCAAGTCCCGTAGGCTCAAGAATTTTCTCCTTTCCACGTCGTCCAAACCGGTTTTGGTGTCCACACAACCTCCTATCCAATGGGTACCGGGTGCTCTTTCCCCGGGGGTAAAGCGGCCGGGGCGTGAAGCTGACCACCCACCTACAGCTATTGCCAAGGTCAAGAAAATATGGATTTATGCATCCACTCCCCCATACGCCTTCACAGCTTAGTGCTTACTTAAGCATACGGGCAACTTAACTGTGATGTAACTGACATTTTAAGTTATGTTTAAGAGTATTTATTCATGGTTTATTTAATGAAGCTTTAAATTTATCAGTATATATAGCACCGAATGATAGGGTGATTAGTGAATAATGGAAGCGGTTATAGCATGGAAAGGAAATATGCGGGTGTTTATTTGAAAATACCGAAAAAAAAAGCAAGAAAATGCCAGCCTGAGATTCCAATCTGAAACAGGGGTGTCCAGCGGTCGCTCGTCAGGCTTGGTCCATTGAGAGATGTGAGACTGTTACTACTTCATCTGACGTCAGAAAAGCTACGGTCTGAGGATCGATTAAGTTGCATTTTTTTACAGTTAATATAACGTGTTATTTTGTAGTTTAGCTCCATTCCACATCAGCATACATATAGCATACAGCATCGGGATTCTTAGGGAGTCAGCTGATTTTAATTTTTATTCATCTTGCGAAACGTAACGTATTTTTAAACCTCTCAGAAATTAATTTACAAAGATAAAAGGCACAGCTATCCCTGTAATAGGGCGTGAAGGCCTGTAGGGTTGTGAGACGTCGAGGTTCCCATATTTTTCTAGACAGTCGGCTCACAGATGGCGGTGAGGTTGTGAGCCTCACGCTCCGGCTGCCATTTACGCTCAGAAAGATTCGTGGTACTCGTTTCTGTTAGAGGCTGAGTCGACCCACGGGCCATGCTGCGGCTGGAAGGATTATGTCACTTAAAACATCCAGCGATCTCATCGGGAATCGACATCGCGACCTTCCGGCTTTTAGCGTAGTGTCTCAACCAACTACGCTACCCCACTCCCCCTGAAAAATGAATTTAGATTCTTATATATAGTTAAAATGGGCCAAGAACGGGAGGATCTTATATCCTACTTAGTTTTAATTTCGATGTATAATATTGTAACTCCGATTACATTGGCCGCTTGGCATGAACTGTTCGCTCGCTCGAGCGCTGGGATCGTGGGTTCGAATCCAACTCAAAGCATGGATGTCTGTATTGTGTGCGTCTCTTCGGTGCTTGTGTTGTTTTGTGTGTAGGTAGCGTCCTTGCGACGGGCTGATCCCCTATCCAAGAACCCTACCTACGGTGTATAGGATCAAGAAACTGAAAAATGGCGAAGGCCCTTGTACTGCGGCCACTTCTGGCCTATTGTACCAGTCCAGCCCCAGATGATAGGTGAGGGTGATTGTGGAGCAATTAGTGGAATGAAGATTGGCAGGGGAAACCGAATTACTCGGAGAAAAGCTGCCCTAGCGCCACTTTTTCCACTACAAATCCCACTTGATCAAACCCGGGATCGAACCCGGGCCTCCGCGGTGGTGCATTAGTAGTTGCTTGTGCTGCTGATGCTTATGTGTTGAAGGGAAGATGTGAATGTTGTAAAGAACGACGTAAAAATTCTCCTACGCGCTAGTAATTGATTGTTATAAGGGGGAATATAGTTAAAACTAAATACACGTATATGAACATAGCGCAGTTGAACATATGAACTAGCAGTTGCTTTATTCTGAAAGCAATTTGCCGGTACTCCCACGCTTCCGTTTAGCCTCAAGGTCGAAAGAGACTACTGCAGCGACTGAAGTACTTGTTTCTGACAAGTCTGCAGATTCGAATCAGTTGGTTACTGCCTGCAAGCAGTACTGAATCAAAACATAGGAATTTGTGTGAAAAGTAATTTGAGAATGTTTAAAATATTTATATCTGGAAATGGGTGGCCTGATGAGATGAGAAGAATACATAATCGTACTAGAAATAGTTTATTGTTAAGTTTCTGTCGGTTATCGCAGATATATATGTCACTTGTTTCCTTAAGATAGTGAAATGTAGGAGGTTATCTTGAGCTGGGCATGTGCCTAGGACTGGAAGGGGGAGGGGGCTGACATTTTTTGAAAGCTCCCACTTGCAAGGTATATGCATAGGTAAACAGATCCGTTAAGTATATTGTGGTGGAAAAGGAACATTAATATATCGTTCTGTAGTTGTGTGTTGTGTTTTTAAATTGCAAAAATAATTTGAAAGCATAACTGAAACAGAAACTATAAAATCTTGCTAGCAAGAAGCTACAAAAATGTAGCAGTAGTGCTGGTTCATACACACGCAAAGAAAACGACCAATATTATTTTAAAAAGAACACCTGATGATAACCACATTGGTCGAAACATGTAGTGTAAATCTGTAGAGTGAAGAGCTTTTAACAAGTTTTATAGAACTTAGTGTTGCACGTGAGGCTGTGGAACTAAGTGACACTAAGCAAAAAGAGCAACAGGCTACTGCAGTATAATATTATTAGGAGCAGGTTTTGGACTTACATTCAAATGTACGGATACATATCTACTGCTAGACACCCATTCGTAGAAACATATCTGTATAGTGAAAAAGTACGCCTCAGCATAGTTGGTTGAGGCACTATACTACAAGCCAGAAGATCGCGGGTTCAAGTCGGGATGAGGTCATTGGATATTTTCAATTAACCTTATCCTTCCAACCGCCCTACGGCCCTGGGGTCGTCTCAGCCTCTAACATAAATGAGTACCAGGAATATTCTTGGGGGTAAAGAGCGCACGGTGTGTAAGGCTGACAACCTTACCGCCATCTTTAAGCCGATTGTCTAGATAATGTGGAAACCTCAACATCTCACGGCCTGTTACAGGGATACCTTTACTTTTAATTTTTTACAGTAAAATACATCTCATAAAACGCCTTTTTTCCTGTTGCCACTTTATTCGACTTTATTTTAGACCTTAGAGGAGATAAAATTAGACGGTACAAATCGGTCTCACTTTCAGACCCAAAGTAGCAGTTATCTTAATGCACACAACTATAAATATTACGTAATTGCTCCACGAACCAGAGAGCTCCGTGAGAAGTTGATAGCTGGTGAGATTATGAAGAAAAGTCTTACATTTTATGCACCCTAAATGTTCATTGGCGTGTTCACAAGGGACGAACACTAGACCCTACCCTCGGCCAGCTAAATTCGGTTCACATGCTCACCACGTTATTGGGAAATTCGTTTTAATATTACTGTTCCATCTATACCAATATTTTCCATTAGGTGTCTTTATTTGAGATGTTCTACTTACCATTCTATATGCATGTCATCTTTATCATGCGTGCTACATGTTCCGCTCATCTTGTCCTCGATTAATTTGATTGGCCTAATAATATCTGATGAAGGGTATATGTTATACGAAGCTATACTCCTTTCCGTTATCTTCCCCTCTTGTGTGCAGGCACTGTGGTCATCACTTTGGGCTCCTACACCCTCCCTGTGCTCTCTCCACACGTAGGAGGGCAAGTTACGTCACAGTTCTTTATGTTTTAATATTTGAGCTTCTGGATGGGGGCGGGAAGCATCCGAACTGAATATAGTAACTAAATGTTTAGTTTTGATATCCAGAAGAAGTAAAAAGAAACGTAGAGTGAAATGGGTGATGTCAGTCTGTCTTTCGTTTGTAACGGACACACGAGCATTGTGCAGGTCAGACACGGCTTGCTATTGTAATGCATTTACTTCGTTCTTCTTGAAGTGTGTTCGTTAAAGTTGTCTGCTTCGAACAACACTTCGTACAGTACTATGGAAAAAAGAATCGTTGTAAAGGCGCCAGTTTGTCAGAGAGAGTGTTTTCCAGGGAGATGCCTTATTAAGTCAGATTCCTGACTTTACTTTAATGTTTATTTCCGTAAAAGAAATTAAAATGTTGCTATGGATATGTTAGTTACGGGCCATTATTACTGAAATTGCATGTTTTTATTAATCAGTTAAAGGATTCGTGTATTTTTCTGTTTAATATATTACTGTGTAGATGAGTAGGACATTTAGCCATTAGTTTTCGACCACCTAACATATTGTGACATGTTGACCCCTACCTCCCCAGCGGTACGTGGCGGTAACGTAACGCTCGCGTTCTTACGGTAATAGGCGAGTTCCCGCCCCGCCACTCCCCTCCGCGGTGACGTCACCGAGGGATATCGCGGTCGCTAGGCAACGCGAGTCAACAGCGGCGACGTTACGATAGTAACAGCGGTTACCTCCGCTAGCGTTACATAGCAACACAGCGCCAGGCAAAGAGGGTGCCTATTACGCGGCCGTTTTCCGTATGGTCCGATCGAGGCTACATGAGGCGCAGCGAAGGCTATTCACAGTCAGTTGTACTGAGTTGTACTGAGTCAGTCAGCGAGTCCAGGAGCTACCTACGAGTCAGTCCTCGTGCTACGTTAGTTCCGAGTTAGCCAGCAACCAGTCAGTTGTATTGTGGCATTTGGAGTGTACTATTTGTGATACTGCAGATAGCAGTAATCGTAAATCTGTAATTTGGGTGATTGTAAGTGCGAATGTGAAATAAAATTCGCTATATAAAATACATCGTGAAGTTATTTGTCGCGATATACCCCACGATACGCGACAATATAATGCTCATTTACCATTTTTTTTCTTTGGCACTACAGCCCCAGTGGACCTAGGCCTACCTCCATGAACTTCTCCGTTCACTTAGGTTTTTCTAGATCTTACACATTCGGTAGGACTCCTTGGGCGGGTGATCAGCTCGTCGCAAGGCCTCTACCTGTACACAAACACAGAAAAACGCAAACAAACATTCATGCCCTGAGTGGGATTCGAACCCACGATCCCGGTTTCCAAGCGAGCGAAGACAGTACATGCCTTAGACCGCTCGGCTACCTTGACCGGCTCATTTACCATTTTACCAGCATCTTATTGTTTATGTAACTTACATTTATCATTTTATTCATAACGATTTCAAGTCAGTACTGTTAATGTCGTCATCTGTATCCATGTATTGCATTTCCTAAATGGAAAACATCATGAACAAGAATTTCTATATCTTTACATCTCATGTGAAATGTATTAACGTACGTAATAACTTGTATTAATTAAATTTACTATTTTAGTCTTAATTACTCAAGGTTTGGTTCATTAATTTTTCAATTAATCAATCAAGGGTCTATAGCTAAAATTATATCACTTAACAGCCAAAATTATTGTTTATACAATTTTTAAAACTAGACTCAGCTATTCATATGAAAAACAAGCGAACCAAAAAGAGTTCGAATTTATCAGTAATATTAAAAAATTAAGAAGTGGCGATCATTTGATTGCCCTAAATCGATATGTGAAAGTGAATAAGTGTTCAGCTTTACGTTTGTTTGTTTATTTGTCGTATTTTCCTTGTACAAGGTTATTATTCTGGTAAAATAAGTAGACAGTGGTTCACGTCATATCCTCTGATAATCCTCTGAACCTCCCGCTTTGTAGTTCTGAAGTGTTAAGGATGGCAGGATTACGTCAGTATAGTAAAGCGAAATGAGGGAAAATGAGAACATGGCATTACGCATCACTACTGTTAGTTTATTATATAGTATTTTTAAATATATTTATTTATTTGGCCGCGCCAAAGCTCAAGCGGTTAGTCGCTGGCTTCCAACCGCGGCGGCCCGGGTTCGATCTCGGGTCTGGTCAAGCGGGATATGTGGTGGAAAAATGGCTCTGGGGCAGATTTTCTCCGAGTACTTCGGTTTCCCCTGCCAATCTTCATTCCACCAATTGCTCCACAGTCACCCTCACCTATCATCTGGGGCAGGTACAATAGGCCAGAAGTGGCCGCAGTACAATGGACTTAGTCCCACCCCACTAGCAATAAAAAAATAATAATATGTTTTAGTTTTCTACTAATGTTTGTGTGCTGTGTTTTGTTTGAACGTGTTTATGCGTGTTATTTGCCTGTTGTCTTATTGTAGTACCACTGCCACCGGGTGAAAACCCATTTGCAGTTAAATAATAATAATAAAGTCAAAAAGTGCGTGGAGCCTAACCTTAATTCCCGCAATAGGATTCCGTGGAGTCGAGCTTAGAACAGTTTTAAATTCAAATACATTTCCTCATAAAACCAGTTGTTTTGAAACATATTAAAGTATAAATGGAACATTCTTAGCATGTGCCGTAAGCACAAGTATGGCGCCGTCGACAGTGTGTTTTATGACTACGGAAAACGTACTAATAATGTGGCAGTTGATTTACATACAATGTTATCATGTTTAAGACATGTAGTTCTCGGTTATGCTGCATGTAGCCAGGGTATTTGTGTGGGTGTACAGTTCTGAGCTAGTTTTGTTCATTTATTTCTAAAGGTAAAGCGCTTATATTTTTATTACATAAGTACAAAATTTTAATTTGCAGCGCTATTTTCAAAACACACCAATATCATCAATACACCATCTCTGACTACGAAGAGGTGTAGCGTTTAGTTTGTCTTTCCCTGGCCAGAAATGCGAGACTTTTTCCTCCCTCGAGCGTTCTGTTGGGAACTAAATGCGGGGACGCTGTTTCAGCCTCCTTACTGCCTTCAGCAGAGTGGCGTACATAAAGCTCTGTTAAATAAACAAACCTCGCCCTCGAATGAGGGGAACTTTCATAACATCCTTATTCTCTCTAGCTTCATGAACGCGATGGCTTCTGCCTTCATTTTTTTATTCGCAACTGAGGTGTAGTTTTGTTGGCTGAGTAATTTGGAAGAGAATCGCATTTATTGAAGGGGTTTGGTGCAGGATGACGGTGGAGGTACAGAAGTATAATATTCGCGTCGTTAGGTATGAATTTCCCAGCATTTTATGGAACTCGAAGCTTCATTACCGTGTTCACAAGAGCCATCCACTGGTCCCTATTCTGAGGCAGATCAAGCCAATCCATACCATCCCTTCCTCTCTCTCTAAGATCCATTTTAATATTGTCCACCCACCTACGCCTTGGTCTTCCTAGAGGTCTCTTTCCATCTGGCTTTCCCACCACTATCTTATATGCATTCCTCTTCCCCCCATTCGTACTACATGCCCTGCCCACCTCATCCTCCATGACTTGATCATTCTAATTATACTTGGAGAAGATTACAAGTTATGAAGCTCCTCATTATGCAGTTTTCTCCAACCTCCCGTCACTTCATCTCTCTTCGGTCCAAATATTCTCCTCAAAACCCTGTTCTCAAACACCCTCAGTCGATGTTCCTCCCTTAACCAAGTATCACACACATACAGAACCACAGGCAAAATTATACATAGTTTTGTATATTCTAATTTTTATGTTTTTAGACAGCAGACGAGAAGACAAAATGTTCTGAACTGAATGGTAGCAAGCATTACCCGAATTCAATTTATTTATTACTTTCGTTCCCAAATATATGAATTTTACCACGTTTTCAAAACATCTGTTTCCTATCTTTATGTCATGATTTTGCCCTGTTTTTGTGTCGAGACAGGAACATATACTTAGTTTTCTCTGTGTTTACTTCTAGACCAACCTCCTTTTTTTTTCCTTGGCACTTCAGCCCCAGTGGGCCTAGGCCTACTTCCATGAACTTCTCCGTTCACTTCGGTTTTTCTAGATCTTACACATTCGGTAGGACTCCTTGGGCGGGTGATCGGCTCGTCGCAAGGCCTCTACCTGTATACAAACACAGAGAAACGCACACACACAAACTAAACATCCATGTCCTGAGTGGGATTCGAACCCACGATCCCGGTTTCCAAGCGAGCGAAGACAGTACATGCCTTAGACCGCTCGGCTACCGTGACCGGCGACCAGCCTCCTTACTTGCGTCAATTAACGTTTGTGTGTTTTTCTTTATGGTGTTTACATTATCACCCAGTAGATTAACTTCATCATCATAGACAAACAGCTGATGTGTCCCGTTTAATTTCAGTCCCACCTGGTTTCCCTGGACCTTCCTGATGGCATATTCTAAAGCAAAGTTGAAAAGCAGTGGCGATGAAGCATCTCCTTATTTTAGACCGTTCTGGATAGAAAAGAAATAAACACTGATGATCCTCAATAATTTCACTTATGTATGGACTTAACTTTGAGAGAAGTATATTGTATGAAGTGGATAGCGGTGATATCCCACGATAATTACTACTGTCAGTTTTATCACCCTTCTTGTGAACTTGTAGAATAATAGACTCCTTCCACCAGGTAGAGGTCAGTATCACAAACTGCTGCCCTGAACGATCGGACATCAAGTATACTTGAATGCCTTCTCCTCTCTATCAAAATATGGTCAATTTGGTTGTGCGTCTTCCCATCAGGAAATGTCCGAGTAAATTTATGAATGTTACGACGTGGGAACATTATACTTTTGACAGTAAGATTTTTTGACGTTGCAAAGTTTAGTACTCTTAACTCCATTATCATTACTAATTTCATGCAAACTCTCACTCCTAATTGTTGGTTTGAAAATGTCTTCCCTCCCTACTTTAGTATTGAAATCTCCTAACAAAATTTTCTTATGGTATTTAGGGAATTTATCGAATATATATTTTAGTTTTTCGTAGAACCTGCCCATCATATTATCAATTCTATATTCTGTTTGGGCATGAACATTCAGGACAATGATATTACACCAGCGACCTCTTAGTTTTATGTACGACTTCCTGTCACTAACGACCTTTACCCTCTTAACTGCTGAGATGATGCTCTTATGTACGTAAAATCTGTACCCAATTCATGATTCTCATTCCCCTTTACATAGAAAAACGTATATTCTCCTGCTGGTTCGGTGCCACCTCCGTCCCATCTGACCTCCTGTACTCCCGCTAAATGTAACTTGTATTTTGAGATTTCTTCTGCCACTGCCCTGAGCGAACCTGCCCTATACATGCTTCTAACATTCCAAGCACCAAATCTCTCTCATGCATTTTCTTTCGCATATGTAGTTTTTCCAAGGAATCCGTCCAGGCCCGAGGCTTCTTGTGATCTTGCGTAACAAGCTTATTTTTTACTGTGAGGAGTTGCTAGCCCCACGCCCACCCCAAATCTGAAGGATCACCCCTTGTAGGCTGTCCGCGACTGCTTATTCAATATATTTCCAGCAAACCCCCATATGAGATTTTCATTCTCATAGACGTGAAATGCATGATGAAAAGTATTAGGTTCAATTTATTTTTAGAATCTCTCACCTGAATCATGGGCGGTCCCTATTTTCCCAGTATAGCGTGAAAAATTGGCATGAGAGCAAACCATTATGAAAAAAAGTTACTAAGATTACTCTTCTGTGTGTCAGAGAAACCTGCGCCTCCATCTTCAGGGTAGTAGAATAAGTAACGCCCCGATTCCGAATATTTATTTTGGGTTGTGCCAATTCGACAAAGAGCCCGGATCCTTTATGGATTCATGGCCGAACGTTTATACAACCTAGGGCTTTTTAAGATATACGTACATAGTCTTAGTTTTTCCCTGTATTTTCAAGAGCACTGTACAGGCCAGCAGCTACGAATATTATGAGAATTTGTCACATGTGTTGGTGCATGTATGCTAAGATACTTTTATAATTCCTTAGTAATCTTCATATTCACTGATGCTAGAACCTCAAGTCTCATAAACCAGTTATTAATTAACACCAGTATTTGGGTTGCGTCTTCTGGATTTTGTCCCCATATAGTCTCGTCATTTGGTTATCAGAGTTTAGGAAGATCTTGTTGCCCTCCATCAGCATTATATCCTGATGATGGAGGCAACACAGAAGACTACAATCCAAATCGTTACCCTCGCGAAAGCCTCGAATCTGTGCATATATTTAGAACCCTTAACCTTTCAAAGACCATTGGTTCTAAATGTGCCACCAGCTGTAACGCAGTAAAACTCTGAATTCTGCCACAACAAAGTATCTATGTGTTTGGTATTGTTCTCACAATAATCAGCGACATTTTTCCTCAACAGTGGAGATGTAACGCGTTTCCTGTCAGGTACGAATTGATGTTTATGTATTCTTGAGAAAGAATTGTATCATTCAAGGGTTGAAGCTTTTTATGTATCATTGTATCGTATTTCAGCAGTTTGTTTCCATTATTACATTTTCACTAACTTTTATTCATAAATGTTTCACCACGAAAAGAATAAATGGCTTTGGCTGATATTTGAATCAGACTCTCTTAATACGGGCAGGGCACACATGTTAACTAGAAAACTCGAGCTCCTCAGTCATATCTCTGAAAGTCATTGTACGGCCAAAAGGTTTTCTGATGTAGCGGCCTTTACCTCTAAGTTCTTATCTACGCAGGAAGATAGTGGTGAGAAAGTTGCACATTTCCAGAGTTCACAGACAGGTCTGATGGGAGGACTAATTACGTGCAGGTCTGTACTGTGTTTCACGATAATGTACATATGCCGGGTGTCAGGATGAGAGGTATCCAGAATACAAAATGCGTATCTCGGAAAGTAATTGTCATACACGTATCCAGTTTATATCATCGGAAAGGAAAACTCTGAAAGTTTCTTTTTCATACCCGGCTTACGCGCATACGCCGCCACATTTTTCCACCATGTTAGGAATCACCTGGACAGAGAGATGGCTGGGATATGAATTGGCAGAAGTGGACCAATCGCTTGGCCTTCTAGGTCACCAGATTTAACCCCAGTGGATTTTTCTTGTTGGTTTATGTGAAGAACATTGTCTACCAGATTAAGATCAACGACCTTCAACACTTTGAAAGGCCGCGTAAGGGACGCTGTTGCTACGGTAACACCAAACATGCTTCAAGCCTGGATATTTGTCGTGCCACCAAGAGAGCCCAAATTGAAAGTTATATACGCAGAAAAATAAACTTTGATAGTCTCCCTTTGTAATGGTGTAACCCATTAATGTGTATAATAAATTCTTTCTGAAATATAATGATTTTATTTTGGATACCTTTCATCACGACACTGTGTATATTTTTTACAAGGCCAATAGAAGTGACCACTCAGTTTATGGCGCGCACGTTTAACCGAGAGTATAAATGTATGAGAGCGTTTTCTTCACCGTCAGTTATCTTTCTGACTCCATGGTACAGAGTGTTTCTTCAAAGGCGCGCAAAAGAATATTATTATTGAACCTGTCATGATCCAGCTAAATCCAGTCCGCAGCTTCAGTCTACATGCTCTTCCGGGTGGTGCCTTCCCTTCAGGTTTTCCAACCAAATATATTGTGACACATACACCCGTTGCTAGGCAGCAATTCAGTATACACTTTCCAGCGAACACACAACAATAGGAACTGTGTTCTCTGTGGTCCATTCTACAGCTCATTGCTAGGTAACAACAGTTCTGACAATAGAAGAGGTGTCTTCTATGTAGTCTGTGCCATGCCCAGCGCTGGGTAATGGGCCAATGAAAACGCATTCTGACACGTGATACGTGTTTTCTACGGGGTTAGACCTGAGGCTATAACGAGAGTCTGTTTGTAGCTATGTGGGTTCGAAAATTGGAATTTGGAGTTCAGAAAAGTCAAGAGAATGGGAATACAACGGCGTACAACGGAGTACAACAGAGATTCCGGATTTAGATAGCCACGGGAAGTTAGTGGTTGAAGAAGAATTAGAAGTCATCCTGTGAAGATTTAATATATGACTAGAAGACCTAATCACAGTGAGACTCTTTTAATTACGTTACCAGGATACGACTAGTGAAGAGTGAGAATCCTAATGCGTGTTTAACGGTGAACTGTAGATTGTGTAAATCAGCGATAGCGCTGTATTGCTTGTAAGTACGAGTTGATTGTATAAGGTGTTAATAAATCCAGTCATCCAAACCAGAACCCGTTATGATTGGTCACGACAATAAATACGTGACAATACAATATGTATTTCGCATCTTCTCCATGCGTGTTATATACTGCCTTTTTCATCCTCCGTGATTTTATTACCCTTATCAGGGGCTTATATTATTAATTGTATTTAGGAGTTGTGATATGTATTATTCTTATTGAGACTGTATGTAATTTCTAACTTAAATTTAATATTACCAGTACTGAACTGTAATATGCCGTAGCCTATGATGAAGGAAACGAACCTGACCTTGAGGCTGAGGAAAACCGCTGTATGAAAGGATGTTTGTGAAGGAAACGTGACTGAATGTTTGTATGTGTGAAGGAATGGCTGCTTAATATAAGGAAATGCTGATGTCTGGTGAGAATATTTTCTTCAAAATGTCGCCTAGTGTATTACATTAAATGTCCTCCAGACAGGAAGTCCTCCATGAAAACCAGATATTTAATTCGTATGTTGCGAATGAGCATTAACAGGACGTTAAATATAGCGATGAATTAACGTAATGGATAGAAGTTTTGCTGACTGACCAAGTGATACAGGTTCTATTACATTTCTGAAATATATATATATATATATATATGTGCAGAAAACGAAAAGATTAAGCATGGTCGACCGATAAAAATAACAAATTTTGAGCATCTCTACGTCCATTTATTTTGTTTCTAGGCCTACTTTATGTGCTGTGTCTACATATGTTATAATTAAATTTCACAGAAGCTGTGTAAGATTTGAGTTTTCACGGCGGTAACTATGAATAATGCCGTCTTCTGGGATGTGGCGCCGTGTAGATACTATGTAAACCGACGTTTCAGAGAAACGCATCGCCTCGAAAAATCCGGGAGTGAGGAAAGGTGGCTAGCTCGCGGATTTTTCTACCCTGAAGATGGAGGCGATGCGTTCCTCCGAAACATCTATTTACACAATATATACACGGCGCCACATCCCAGAGGACGCCATTCTTCTCAGAAGCTGCTAATTTTCTTGAAACATCCGAATTTTAATATAAACATGTGAGGTTTAAAATTTTCACACTATTGACTCTGAACAATACTCTCTTCTGGGAAGTGGCGCCGTGTTGTCTGGTAGAACTTATGACGCTCGCTTGGCTTACTTTTCGATAATGAGGATAGAGGAAATATATTCCTCCGAAATATTGACAAAATTGTGGTGTCACATTCCAGGTGATAATATTCATCATAATATTAATGACTTGTATAAATTGTAATGATATTAATTTACCATTGAGATTCGTCTGTGGTTGTTTAGTTGGAACATTGGTGATGATGGGGAATGTACAGCCATTTTCATTTATTTTGGAAAATATGGATTAATCCTTGGAGCATATTTGATGTATTTCTCTTTTATTGTCATGCATTAGGTCTAGTGTCCCGAACTGATGGTCCATTTCCATTTTCGCCCAGATGCTGGGCAGAAACTATACGGAGACTACGGGCGGATTGGCCTGGGTGAGAAAGCGGAACGGCTACTCCCTGAATGGGACCCCATGCCTCTTTAAGATTGCAGACCTGGAGCAGTAACATCAATGTCGTTATACCAATATTTTATGGATATTGTCCATTTCTGCGGTATACTTGTTTACGCAGTGTTTCAAGAGTTCACTTTACTCCTGTCATCATGTGATTTGTCGTTATATTTCTGTAATGTCATTGGCGACTGTTGGGATCAAAGCAAGGAACATTTGGATACCCTTCCAATCGTAAGATGAAAATAATTAAATATCCATCACATGAAGACAAGACTGGAGCCAAAATAGGTAAAGCTATCCCTGTAAGAGGCCGTGGAGGCCCATGGGGTTGTAAGATGTCGAAGCTCCCACATTTTCTAGACAATTGGCTCACAGATGGCGGTGAGGTCACCCTTACGCGCCGACCGCCCTTTACCCCCCAGGAAGATTCCTGGTTCACATTTCTGTTAGAGGCTGAATCAACGTCAGGACCGTACTGCGGCTGGAAGGGTTAGGTCAATTGAAAAAGCCAGTGCCTTCATCGGGAGTCGAACCCGCAACTTTCCGGCTTGTAGACATATAGTTTAGACAAGTGAGAATGTCCAACTTATTGTAGGTATAGTAAGTGTTCTTACAAACCTGTAGAGAATCAGCTTGGATGCTTGAGTTACAACATTGAAACTTGAATTAAGGAATGCCCGAGGTTGCGTCAAGAACGTTCTCTGCTTAGCTGTGTTTGTAGTTATGTAAGGCGGTGAAGTAAGTGTCCTTCACTGTGACTTACAAGCTCATCAGTATAGGTCTATATGTACTATTAGCATCTCTAATGAAAGTTTGTACTAAGAAAATTGCTGAGTCGTTAGTGAATTAGAGAAAATTAAGGCGAAAACAGCTTTGTATACAAAGTTACTATAATAATATACATATACTATAATTTTTCCGTGCCTATATTCAGAATGAAATTATGTATTTCCTCTCATGAAATTAACTCTCATATACATCTCTAATTTTTCTGAATTCTTACGTCAAAAATGTCTGTGTGATTTGAAAACTCTCTTGAAAACAATACGTGATTTTCTCAAATTTCCCCCTTGTTCCATAACAGACTACAGAAAATTGTGTAAAATCATATTATTTGTAACAGTGTAAATTATGATCGAAATAATCCTCGGATATATTTACTAAATCTGTATTAGGTCGAAAATGAGCAGTGCACTGAAATATAAAGTCTGATGTAGTTCAAATTGGCACTGCTGTACTTCTATCTATCTACGAGTATGACTCTACAGCCCTTTGTTGGGCCTTGGCCACTTTTTCAGTTTCTTCATCTTTTTTACACAGTCGGTAGGACTCCTGGGATAGGGGATCTGCCCGTTGCAAGGCCGCTGCCTGCACACAGGGCAGCACAGACAGAATAAACCCACACAGACATCCATGTCTCAAGTGGATTCGAACCCACGATCCCAGTGTTTGAGCGGGCGAAGACAATTCATATCTTAGACCGCGCGGCCACTGTGATCGGCCACTGAGTTAAATGTAAGCTAATTAAGGCCAATTTTATCTCTTAGTCATTTATGTCTGCCGACCTTATTGACCTAGACTTGGCCTCGGCAACCTACACCCTAGTTCAGCCACAGAGTTACAGATGCCCACCTCCAGTAGTTTTTAAAGAAAACAACTGGCTGTTTGTTCAAAGTCTTGTAAAAGTACACTGACGTAATACACAGAAAACTTCAGCTCTTATTTTTAAAACCAAGTGGAAGCTACGACATATTGAGTAGTCTTCCTGTAATACTACTTGGAGAAGGTTAGGTAGGTGTAGTCTTCCCGTAATACTACCTGGAAAAGGTTATGTAGATGTAGTCTTCCTGTAATACTACCTGGAAAAGGTTATGTAGATGTAGTCTTCCTGTAATACTACCCTAAGACGGTTATGTAGATGTAGTCTTCCTGTAATACTACCAGAAGAAGGTTATGTAGATGTAGTCTTCCTGTAATACTACTTGGAGAAGGTTATGTAGGTGTAGTGTTCCTGTAATACTACATGGAAAAGGTTGTGTAGATGTAGTCTTCCTGTAATACTGCCATGAGACTGTTATGTAGATGTAGTCTTCCTGTAATACTACCTGGAAATGGTTATGTAGATGTAGTCTTCCTGTAATGCTACCTGGAGAAGGTTATGTAGATGTAGTCTTCCTGTAATACTACCCTGAGGCGGTTATGTAGATGTAGTATTCCTGTAATACTACCCTGAGACGGTTATGTCGATGTAGTATTCCTGTAATACTACCCTGAGACGCTTATGTACTATAGATGTGATTGTACATTCCAATGCGTTTCAAGGATAATGTATAAAGGCACGGTAAGCACCGAGGTCGGACTACCAGCTATTTCTTCCCGTGAACCACGTACAGTACGCAGATTCGAGACTCTGAAGCGGCCCCTATGAAGGGAGTGACTTTCTGAATCTCAACGCCGCGTAGTTTGGCATTAGTCTGCCGATGTTTTGGAGGAACGAATTAATTTGTCTTCACTGTTGAAGAGTAAACCAATCAAGAAACAGCAATAATGGAAGGTTCGGATTGTCTATTACTTATCGCTGGTTTCTTGCGTGACTTACTTTTCGGACTGGAAGATGGAGGTGAAACGTTCCTTCGAAACATCGGTGGATCTTATCGGTCTCACGGCGTTACAAACGAGAAGATCTCTCAACTGTTGGCTGCTACATTTTGCGAGTTTTCTTCACAACGACGCGTGATGTTTGTACATCTGAAACTGAGACGTTTATGGACTTCTAAGCATCAAGTATGGGGCAGTTCTTATGAAGTGGACATGGAGTTTCAATTGTTTTATTACTGCCTACTGATATACGAGGGTTGGAACTTTAATAGTGGCAACTATTTATTTACAACTGATACAAAATTGATGCATGTTTCGAAGTTTTACTGTCCTTCAATGTGGTCACCAGCATTGTGTAAAACCCGTTGCCAGCGATATGGAAGTCGTAGGTTACCTTTAGCAGCGCCTGTTGTGTTGATAGTTCGAATGGGGCGGTCTACTGCCTGAAGAATCTCTGGAACACTTCTGAAGCGAATGCTACGAAGTGGTTCTTTTATCTTAGGAATGGAGTCGAAGTCACAAGGGCTTAAGTCCGGGGAGTATGGTGGATGGTACAGCACTTCCCAGCCCCATCGATCGAACAGATCAGCCATAGCTTGCGCTGCATGCGGCCAAGCATTGTCCTGCAAAATGATGGGTGGGTTCTGCAGAAATTGTCGCCGCTTTTTTCTCAAAGCTGGTCGAAGGTTGTGTTCGAAAAATGAACAGTAATACTGCTGTCGGGGAACGGTCTGCGTTAGGATAACACCATCACAGTCGTACACGTGAATCACCATAACATTCACATTGCTGGGGTTCTGACGAACTTTTGATTTTCGTGGTAACCCGTAATGACGCCATTCGTTCGATTTGCGTTTCATTTGTGGTTCGTACGATTTGGCCTATGTCTCATCTAGCGTAATGATACGGCGTAATAAAGCCTCTCCTTCTCGCTCATAGCGCTCCAAGTGGTTACGAGCAGCGTCGTATCGTAGCCATTTCTGCATTTCCGTCAAATCATGCGGAACCCATCGTGATGCAGTTTTTCTCATGCCCAGGCGTCCCTTCACAATGTGGAGCACAGTCGTATGCGCTAATCCTGTCTCTCGGGCCAGCTCACGAATTGTATGGCGTCGATCACTCTCCAGTAACGCGGAAAGAGCGTACACTTCTTCTTCACTGACACTAGGACAACCTGGCCGACGCATGTCTGCCACATTTTGGCGTCCCTCGTTGAAGGCTTTTACCCACCTTGCCACTGTTCTGTAAGGCAATGCAGATTCCCCGCAAGCCTCTTGAAGACCTTGATGACACTGTCGTGCTGTACGGCCTCTGACACATTCAATCTTTATCCAACTCCATTGTTCCCGTTTCGAAAACATCGTGAAAACACTACATTAGACCGCCAGCTAACACGAGGCTCTGTTCTTCTCGTTACTGCGCATGCGCGTGATGAGGGAAGGGAGAGTCCATTTGCTTTGAGGTGAAGTAGGTATGTAACTAACGTGTGGCATAAGCGACATTGTTTGGTTCCGTTGCATGGCATCCCTACAGCAGTGTTGCCACTATTAAAGTTCCAACCCTCGTATTTTCCTCATGCCCCCTGGCTGTAAAAATAACCAGCCCAAAGCGTCTGGCGCGCAGGTGTCACGTGGTTCTCACTGCCAGCATTGTAGTTCGATGTGTGAAATTATTTCGCTCCGACCTGTGATACCAATAGTCGCAGTTGATTTGTAGCCATCATTCTTTCGTATTTAGGAGGTATCGAATTAGATTATCTGCCTGGAGGTCGGAAATCCGGGGGTTTCTATGGTTTTACTCATTCCTTTCATGGGAACTCTGGGAAAACATCTCAAAGTAAGGAACAACCACTCTTTTCATGTCTTCTCCAGTTCATCCTGCACACATCCTAATGCTTCCCGCTTCATTACCTATCTGGCTGAAAAGCGTTGGCTAAGAATCAAGCAGTCAGTTCCAAGACGGGAAGACATTCATTTGGGTAGCGTGCGGAGTAAGAGACTTCGGTGGTCTTTGCGAGTGTTTGAGATACAATGAAATGTCATTGAATACGACTGGCTCATATAAATTGTTCTCGTCTTGAAGATTGTACAATTCATATGTTATGAATCCGAAAGTCTAATATCTATCTTCTGTCATCGGAAGTAGTTGAGTTCATATATCCAACAGATGTCGCAAGCGTAATATAGACGACAACTGCTATATATTATCGCGGAAAGTGAGGATGGTGGGATCGTGTCGTCTGGCCTGTGCGCGCCCCTTCTATCTTGAATGTCCGGGAAACCGATCGACTGACGAAGATTGAGGTTGCCGCGAATATTCTGTATTCGTACGAGTGACAATCCTCTACGAGGGGAAGAGACGGTGGAAACAAGTCCCTCCAATGATGGGGATTTCCACTCTGCCAAACGTTTCATTTTCCTCCATCCACCTCTCGCCCGAGTTAAGCAGCCCAGAGCAACTGTTGCTAGTGAAGTCGTCACGTCATCACTACCAAAATTACTGTAAAGAGAATGACTGCACAACAGGAAAGAATTGTAGGGAAGTACGCTGGAGAGGAAAGCGTAACAGCTGTAGGGAGATGTTGCGGCAGTAGCTTCATGGGAATGAAATGTAGGAAGTACGCTGGAGAGGAAAGCGTAACAGCTGTAGGGAGATGTGGCGGCAGCAGGTTCATGGGAGTGAAATGTAGGGAAGTACGCTGGAGAGGAAAGTGTAACAGCTGTAGGGAGATGTCGCGGCAGTAGCTTCATGGGAATGAAATGTAGGGAAGTACGCTGGAGAGGAAAGCGTAACAGCTGTAGGGAGATGTGGCGGCAGTAGGTTCATGGGAGTGAAATGTAGGGAAGTACGCTGGAGAAGAAAGCGTAACAGCTGTAGGGAGATGTGGCGGCAGTAGGTTCATGGGAATATTTTCATCGCCTGAGGAGGCCCGTAGATTATTTAACGATGCATTTTACCTGCACATATTTTACAGCGTCGAAGATGTGACTCATGAATTGGAAAGGATGCAGAAGGAAGCGGTTATGGCTTATTTTAAGGAACTTCCTAGAATTTATGTGGGTGAATGAATACTAAGAAAATTTCCATTCAGCAAAGCCTGCCTCCGGGCCGAAAGTCGAACCTGAGAACATCCTAATACGGAAGAGGACATTGATAATTTAGTCCCTCTCTTCTTTTAGCCGTCTCGTATCACTTTTGAGTCTTACTTGAAACTGAGAGATGATCGTTTATGACCTTCTCTGAACCATAGACTTCTCGGTCCATGAACATTGGACTTGATGTCTAGTGGCAAAGAGAACATCACATTTAGAGCTATTTGTGTCAGTGATTTAATTTTGCATTAGTTTTGTAATGAATCTGCGAGGCTACAATTTTAAATTATAACTGCCCCGCACTTATTTCTGCCCACTTTCTAGCAGCATTTTCTTTGTGGACCGTCGATGTCATCACGTGTCCTTCGCCGTTATTGTCGCTCCTCACTCTTTTTGGGCGCCGTTGGGTAGAAGAATCATATGCAAGTGGATTTGGAGGCGTAGGAATGGTAACATGACTGAATTTAGGTCGGTGAGCATAAGAATTCTTTCTCAGAGGTTAACGGGTCTTACTTCGACGAGACACTTTTCGCCAAAAGTCACTGGAACACAAATAAATAATGAAACACTGAACCACATTCATTAACACTTCAGCGCTACTAGGATACATAATCGGTCTCATCTGGCTGATATCAGTTTCACTTGTATCACAATACTGCGATAAAAGAGATTTGTAGGTCTAAGAGAGACGGATTTTGTTGTCTAGCTTACACGAAGGTTGATGGGCGACTCTTTAAAGTCCCATTCTAAGTTAATTAGCGTTTACTTCAAATGACGTAAACTCCCTCGTAATTCAGCTTTGATTGTCTTGCTTACCACGGGGTCTACAAAGCTAATTTGTACGGCCAACAGAATTCGCATATTTCATTTAAATACTTCAAGAACCTGGTAACTTATTGTAAAAGTTTGGCTCGGTAACTGCCACACACACCACACGAGTTATCGCGGGATGGCCTTGGGTTACATGAGTCTTATCTAAACATTCCCTGCTAAACATTCTCAGGATAGTTAGAGCAAGAACTGCGAATATTTCACTCTTAATATAAAAATGATATTAAATCTTAGAGTATCAATATAGTTGAGCTTATATAATTACTGGTAATATTTATAAATGGCGCCGGAAGGTACTGATCGGTTACGAAATGATTAACGTGAATTATCATATATTTCACGAACCGCAATGAACCAGGTCACAACATTTGAGTTCACTTCACCGCTATTCAAAAGAAAGCCATGTAGTTTAGAGATGTCTGTGTTTGGCAGTTGTGACGTTGTGGCACTGTAAGTAGTCTTAAGCATGGGCGGCATCCATGCAAGGTGATGGGCATGGCGCATCCTCAGACTGGGATAGGAGGATGGTCCCCAGATAGGGAAGGCCGCTGAGAAGACATCGAATGAGCAGTCTCGAGCGGGCTCCAAGTGGTGGTCCTTCAGCTTAGAAATCGTGTCTGGAGTTAGCAGTCTTTAAACATAAACTAGCTCACAGAATTACTGGGTTTTGGACGTTTTCAATCGTCCGAAATTCTAGGAAATAGAAAACACGACGTTTCGTAAACTGGATCTGTTTCCGTCTTCATGTGAGGAAGGAAGACACCTACTCAGTTGGGCCCCTTAGAATTTGAAGCAACGTAAAAGGGGCATGAGATTTGGAACTGAGAAAGTGAGTAATCCTTCAACAGGGCAGATCATTGAGAAATGAGGTCTGAAAGTGGGGAACGGACCGAACTTGCATGTTTGGATGTTTGTGTGCGTTTTTCTGTGTTTGTCTACAGGTAGAGGCCTTGCGACGAGCTGATCACTCGCCCAAGTAGTCCTACCGTATGTGTAAGATCTAAAA
>NW_019742447.1:594755-620822 GCF_002891405.2 Cryptotermes secundus | reverse complement strand
GAAATGACACGAAGAACTATGGACAACTTCCGGGAAAGGCTTCGTCAATGTGTGAACAATGGAGGACGCCATTTACCGGAAATAATTTTTAAAACCAAGTAATGTAAAATAGCATCGTATTTGTTGTTCACAAATAAAAGTATTTTTTCTGTATCTTTCTTTGTTTGTTTGTAACGGCCTTTTGAAATACGGGAGGTCGATTTGCCGGACCCTGTAGTAGTATAGTTTCAGTCAGAAGAGAAATGTTTGTTAGTCTGGGAAAAGTTACATTGTTAGAACGCAAAAAAAAAAAAAAATCGAACAGAAACACGGGCAAATATCTGCAGCTCGCCGATTTGCCATGATAGCCTTGAACCATCTTTCTCATTGTGTCAAAGTTGCTAATCTATGAACTCGAAAGTCACAGTTCAGATTCCGGAATATCAGTCGACCTTTTGTTCAGAAAATACGCTTTAAGTCGTTATAATTTAAATGTATGAAGTGCCTGCCACGAATGTAAATCCCTGCTCTCCGTCTTTTCGCGCCCATTTACAGTAAACTGTAAGTGTTGAGTTAGCTTTCTATGGCGCATGTCACAATCCTGGCACATCTTGTACCTCAGACGTAGCGTTGCATGTTTATTTTGGTGCAGCCAGGAAGAATACGTAAGAGCCTCTTACATGCAGAACAACAGTTGAATGTCTAATAATACCAAGCTTGACTGACACATGTCCCAACAACAAAGCAATTATTTTATACCCAGGTTCAGGTTCAGGTTCAAAGAGTCAGGGAAGGCGAATGTAGAGCGATATGGTTTCATGATTCTTAATTTCTCAGTAACTCTTCAAGTGGTGGCCGCGCTATAGCTCAAGCAGTTAGTCGCTGGCTTCCCACCGAGGCAGCCCGGGTTCGATCCCGGGTCTGCTCAAGTGGGATTTGTGGTGGACAAAGAGGCGCTGGGGCGAGTTTTCTCCGAGTACTTCGGTTTCCCCTGCCAATCTTCATTCCACCAAATTCTTCATCATCATAATCACCCGGGTCAGGTATAATAGGCCAATCAGTGGCCTCCGTGCCGAGTGGACCCAGTTGGACTCCACCCCCCACTAAACGAATTTAAAACAAAAGAACCTCGGAGAAATAGCTTTACAGCCCTTGTGAACTTTGGCCTCCTCTTCAGTTTCTTAATCTGTGCACAGTTGGTAAGACTCCTTGGACGAGGGATCAGGCCGACGCAAGGCCTCTACTTATACACAGAACAACACAAGCACAGAATAAACGCACACAGACATCCATACCTCGAGTGGGTTTTGAACCTCCGACCCCAGTCTTCAAGCGGGCAAAGATAGTTCATGCCTTAGGGCGGCCGCACACCAGCTGCATCAAGACAAGCATCAAGACATGAGACAAAAGACTAAGTCTTGCTTCATTCGTGATTCGTCAGCATGAAGCTGACGTCAGCATCATGACTCAGACTTGTGTGTGGCAGTTTTCGTGATCTCATTCGTTTAATTCCCTAAAAAAATTTTTGCAGGTGGGCTCTTTTTATTCCTTACATGAGTATTATGAATGGAAATCAAGGAATGATTGTGCTTCCTATAGATAAAGATTGCGCCTATTATTTATCACATCTAGAATATAATATTATCTGTCTTTTTGTTTATAATTGTTGTGAATGGCACCTGATTTTTGACGTTGTTTGTTTCGGTGTCATGTCTGTGATTTGGTTTGATGTGTTACTTGTTTGTGTTCTACAACTGTTAATGTACTACAAGCATATGTGGNTCAGCATGAAGCTGACGTCAGCATCATGACTCAGACTTGTGTGTGGCAGTTTTCATGATCTCATTCGTTTAAACTGTGCTCCTTTCTTTGCGTGAAGACGCAGACATCGTATTTTGATTGTCTTGACGCATGCCGGTGTGTGGCTTACCTTAGACCGCGCGGCCAGTGTGATCAGTACCTCGGACTGTGTAGCATTGAATTATTTGATGATCAGTGAATAATGAATTGCAAATGATGTGGAAAGTTGGGGTCTCAGCATAATTTGAAATACTTGTAGATCTCTGGAACGAAATAAATATGTATGTATGTATGTAACTGTGCTCCTTTCTTTGCGTCAAGACGCAGATTGATTTTGATTGTCTTGACGCATGCCGGTGTGTGGCTTACCTTAGACGGCGCGGTCAGTGTGATCAGTACCTCGGACTGTGTAGCATTGAACTATTTGATGATCAGTGAATAATGAATTGCAAATGATGTGGAAAGTTGGGGTCTCAGCATAATTTGAAATACTCTCCCTGCATTTGCATGGAGAGACTGAGGAAAACCACGAAAAATATTACTCAAGATAGCCGGTCTCAGATTCAAGGTAAAATTTACAGAATACTTGTATGATATAGGCCTACGAGGTAATTAGGTCTATTATTATATGCGAGGAAGTAGCATTGTTGCGGAACTTTTAGAAAAAATATTAATTCAAATCCAGTATCAGATGTGTTTTCGCATACATACACAAATAAATATATTACGTAATGTAGGCTTATATGAAAACTTATGTGTCAGAAAATAATAATAATATGCAGTGGGAGGAAACAAAAAATTACGCAATAGCCGTAGACTGGGAACAATAAAGATTGAGGAATTGTTGTACTTGTACGCAAAATTGGTTGTTGCAGAAGCCTAGTTGAGTACAAGTAGTTTATTAAGATAATTATCGCCAGAAAACTTTCGTTCTTTCGGAGCTTTCTGTCCATTTTGAAATTATTTCCAACGTTTATCTGACAGAACTCTGCAAAATTTGAGCTGATAGGTAAGGTAAAATTGTCCCTGTGCTGAACTAATTAAGCACTACGTCATGTAGGCGTATGGGGGAGTGCATGTATACATCCATATTTTCTTGACATCGGTACTAGCTGGAGGTGAGTGGTCAGCTTCACGCCCCGGCCGCTTAACCCCCGGGGAAAGAATCTCTGGTATTCTTTGGATAGGAGGTTGGGTGGACCCCGGAGCCGGTCTGGACGACGTGGAAAGGAGAAAATTCCTGACCCAATCTTGACTCAAACTCCGACCTCTCGGTCGTCCATCCCGTAGCCAGTCGCTATACCAACTATGCTCTCCGGGCCCCCTTGAGTTGACAAGCTCGAGATAAAAGTCCTAAGAGCAAAGGATTAATGATAATTGTTTTGAAGATACGCACAATTGCTTCTTTTTCAAAGGTGAAATACTTCTATTTACTTTAATGCGCTATTTGGTACATGACTTAGATATACGTAGGGAAAAGGACTAGGCAGAAGAACAAATGTAATGCTGTATTAAACCTCTGTACTAGCCCTCTCCAATGTTGAAGTGAACAACTGTATGCTTTGTTGGTTGCAGCATGGCGTGGGCGTAGAGTTTGTGCGAGTGCTACCCGAAACGCACGCTCCATATCTCACCAATGTCTTCTCCGAATGTGCCCCGAACGACGACGTGGTAAGTAACCCATATAATTATCACTGGAATATGATACTACACTCACGCTCCCACCCACCTTTACATTTCTTCGCCATGTTGAGTACGGAAATGTAGGTAACATACTTCGTTTGCTCATCGAAGAGAGAAAGACGACTTTAAAGTCCCCCAGTGTCTAAACCACACACCATGATCCTGTATAGGACTGTGGTAGTAAATACTGTGACATGATTCCATGGTCCGTTGAGAGGCAACAGATAAATAAAGAAGCGTCTCAGCAAAAGATACGCACGCAAAAATAGAAGAAATGTTGGAGACGGTGTTTTCTATGCGGTTCGTGCCGAGGCTATATAGCGAAGACGAATGAGACTGGCGAAGGCACTACCGTGTGTAGGCGGGGTATAATACCTTCACCGTAACCCTGCGAGTCGTAGGAGGCGACGAAATGAGAAGTCTCGAACCTGAAACAGTAAAGTATGGTCGCGAGTTCCAAGGCACTCGGACTTGAGAATGACTTCGCTGGCGAGAACCATCAGAAAGTGTAAGCGACATACCCGTCCTGTCGTCAGAGAGGGCACCCCACAAGACACCGGCAGCTGTATGACAGTAATAAAAATTGGTCTTGGGCCCAAAATGGATAATTGACACCAAAACTGGCAGATTGAGCTTCGCTTC
Organism: Cryptotermes secundus; assembly: GCF_002891405.2. Classification (NCBI taxonomy): domain Eukaryota; kingdom Metazoa; phylum Arthropoda; class Insecta; order Blattodea; family Kalotermitidae; genus Cryptotermes; species Cryptotermes secundus. The sequence continues at coordinate 616,718 of NW_019742447.1, read as the reverse complement.
TAACATAACTTTGACTATGACTTTGTCTCTGGCCAAGGTCAGCAGTAATGCGACCGACCGACCGACTGACCGACTGACTTAGCCAGTCAGTAGTTGAGATTCGACTGTTTGAGCTCCGAGTTGCCTGTGAGACAGTCGTCAGCCGGTAAGGACGTGAACACGGAAGCTGAGGAATCTACATTTTTGAGAGCCGTAACTTAGCAACGGCTAGTGGAGACAAATTGAGAAGACTTAGTATGTGATTTAGTGATAATTGGAGTGCATAAATAAACGAGAGCGTTATAATTACTTATAGTTACAAGCCATAAGTGTCCAATAAATGCAATTACCAATCCAGTCGCATTGTCTAGTCACTAACACGCGAAAGTATCTATGCGTTTAGGCGTAGATGCTAGAGGTAGCTGAGTAGTCATATCGACTTTTCGGACTGTATGCACCAATGAAGGTAAACATGTAGAGTTTTCCCCGTGTTTAATTAATTAAGCACCGCACCATGAAGATGTATGGGATAGTGAAGATATAACTTTACCATTCTTGACCTTGGCTTTAAATGGCCGCTTTATCCCTTGGTAAAGAGCTCTCGTTACTCGTAGGATAGGAAGGTGGTTGAGCCCCAGAATCGGTTTGGACGCTGAGGAAGATAAACATTTCTTTCACCTGCAGGTAATCGAACCTCGGCTGTCCAGTATGTACCCGTCGCTAGGCCAGTCTAGCTACCCCGGCTACATAGCCCACAGTATCCCGTAGATTGGTGGTCTGGCTCAAGAACTAGTCTGGAAGTTGTATGCGAAAAGAAGAACTTTGCCCCTGCTGGGGTCGAACCCTTGGACGGTATTTGTTATTGACTAAACTATTCCAGTCCATGAAGGAATTAGTACAAAAGTGATAAGAATGAAGTAATTAAGTGTGCATGGGAAAACAAACGAATTAAGGACGAATGGTAAATTTCTTGCTTTATTTTAAATTTTTGTGTGTCCTTAAGATGTAGGAGATATGTTCCTGCGAAACGTGGGTTGAGTTTCACCAACCTAAGCGGCGTTATATCCTACAAGATTGAACGCTTTCTGGCAACCGTTGTGGGAACCTCAGATTCAACTGATGTATGTTGTTTGATCACGTGTATGAGGGGTTGGCGTGACGAATAATAAGGGGTTCTAGATACTGTGATTGGGTTTACTGGCGCTTCTTTACAATTAGAGTTGATTATAACAGCTCACACATTGAACTCTTTAACAACGTCTGTCTGACGAATTTCTATCAGGAGTTTCTCATTGTTGTCTGATTTTTGGACTGGTGTTAGTCTCTCGAATTCTGGATCTCTGCTCCGAGTCGAGTTGAGTCGAGTCTTATGTTACGACCGACGGTCAGTCGGCCAGTCTGTCTTGGAATAAAGCACCCACCTGAGGTTTACGGCCAGATTTTTATTACTGTCAGACAGTTGCGGGGTTGTTGGTGTGGGGCGCTCTCTCTGACGAGAGGACGGGTCTGTCGTTTACAATTACTGCTGTCATTCTCGGGTCCGAGTTCCGTGGGACTAAAACTAAACTGAACTCCATGGCTTGAGTCCGCAAGTGAACTATACCGACCGAGCGACCGCCGCTTGTCGGCGAAGTTAGTGTCAACTTCAGCGGGTAGAAGGTGTCGCGTGGCCAGCGCAACGAATCCCCACGGCCGTTATTTTTTAGTTTTCCAGACCGGAGCCTCCATTTCCTTGAAATAGCTACTCAGTTTTCTTCACGAGGCTGAGTGGACCCCGTTCCAGACCCACTACGACTAGCGACCATATTTTACTGTCTCAGATTCGAGACTTCCCTTGTCGCCTCCTATGACTTGCAGGGCTACGGTGGAGGTATTCGACCCTGCCTCCACGAGGAATTAGTAATATACATTATTTGTATAAGTTATAGGCCCTGCATATGGAATTATTACTCTTGTGTCACTTTTCCTGTTTGATCACAATGAACATGGATCTCTGCTCCCTGGAATTCTACTACTCTTATAACTGCCGAATAGAAGGCCCGAATAGAATACACCCAGTCGAACAGTTAATTGTCCTCTGTTGTCCTGTCGGTTGTCACGGGAATCTTGTGTTTAGCAACTTGTCAACTGGTGGCGACTCTTTCGTTATTATCTGTTGTAACGGAAACTAGTGTTTACTTAGCCGTTGCTTATCAACTGACGTCTCGCTCTGGCTCCACCATTCCGGCTTTCAGCCGTCATATCATAATATTAAATAGAGCGTTCATGAAGTTCCTCTAAACAAGTACCTTTCATGAAAATAGCGACAGCTGACGACAAAGAGACTTGTTGGCAAATCCGCCTATAGGAAGAATTGATATTACCTGCAACCAACGCGGGCTTCACTTTGTCGCTGGATTGTGTTACTGCGCTCACACAGCACCAGCACGATTCTATTATAATGGTATACAAGCAGCAAGCTATAGGAAAGGGAATGGAGATTAGAAATTGACTAAAGTCATTCTTTCGAATATAATTTTCTGGTTTAATGTATCCTAATCAGTTGGTAGATAATAAGCTGCGACACCGGAAGGCATTATCGCTTCCCCCCAAGGTCAACTGCTCAACAATACCCTTTTTTTTTTCCTTGGCACTCCAGCCGCAGTGGGCCTAGGCCTACCTCCATGAACTTCTCCGTTCACTTTCGGTTTTTCTAGATCTTACACTTTCGGTAGGACTCCTTGAGCCGGTGATCAGCTCGTCCCAAGGCCTCTACCTGTACACAAACACAGAAAAACGCACACACACAAACTAAACATCCATGCCCTGAGTTGGATTCGAACCCACGATCCCGGTTTCCAAGCGAGCGAAGACAGTACATACCTTAGACCGCTCGGCTACCGTGACCGGAGCTCAGCAGTACCTAGAGTCAATTAATTCAGTTCATGTATCGTATTCGCAATTTATTTCCATAAGCTATGTCATCAAACGAGACCTAAGTCTACGTCTAGAAATTTATTTCTAAGGAGTTTCGCAACTTCACAGTAGCCGCGCGGTCTAAGGCATGAAATGTCTTCGCTCGTTCAAATATTGGGCTCGTGGTTTCGAATCCCTGCCTGTCCGCATTTCTTCTGTGTTTGTGTTGTTCTGTGTAGTTAGCGGCCTTTCGACAGGTTCATCACCCGTCCAAAGAGGCCTAACAACTGTTTATAATCTGCATATTCTCAGGTTGATTCTGAATGAGAACAAACCCGAGGGCCTAATAAGAAGGTAGAAGAAGTTTCATAACAAAAATTTTATGTAGAACATATGTTTCGCATGACAAGTTCGTAACCGTCTAGATCCTATGGGTGAAGGCTTGTTAGTCTCACACTTTTCCTCCGGAATGATGCCATTACCCACTGTCGGCTGTCAGAGACTGCAATTTAACATATTCATAGACTCCCTCCATATTTGAAGCTCATGTCCACCATTCCTAAGCATTTTCATCCCGACGAGATCCTTCTCAACCTGTAACACGGACCCTCTCAGAATGAAATGATATGAAATTGTGTGCATGGGATGCAGTTGATCATTTATGACCATTAAATTTTATTTTAATCCTCTTGGTGGGGGTGGAGTCCAACTAGGTCCACTAGGCACGGCGGCCTATTGTAGCCTGCCCCGAGTGATTATGATGATGGACAGTTTGGTGGAATGAAGATTGGCAAGGGAAACCGAAGTACCCGGAGAAACCCCGCCCCAGAGCCACTTGGTCCACCACAAATCCCACTTGACCAGACCCCGGGATCGAACCCGGGCCGCCGTGATGGGAAGTCAACGACTAACCGCTTGAGCTATGGTGCGGCCATTATGACCATTAACTATCTTTGTTTTTGGTTTGTTTAACGATTGTAGGATGATCCGTCAGTGATGAATTAGAAATAATATGCAAGAAATCGATCATGTCCAATGTTAATACCCTGTCCCGGCATTTGCCTGGAGGAAATGGGTCTTGATAGAAGCGCTAATCGCTCGACTGTGGCTTCGGCCGTCAATTTTTTCGCTGTACAATATCCGACAGCATTCAAATTGTGGTCTTCTGGGTTATGACACTCCGTAAATTCGGACAGAAGATTACTCTTTTAATTTCCACAGCTGTGGGAACTTAGAATCTCTTCCAAGGCAGGCATTTTATGGAAAGATCAGACGCGGGTTTTATTTATTAAATTGGGCCGTAGTTGTTTACCTGGAAGTCACCATCCTGACCATTTATTGAAAGAAGAACCCGCGTACAGTTCGTAACCTCAGTGTCGTGGTCTCTGTATTGATTCAAAATAAAGGACAGTGACATGCAAAATAATACGAAACACGCCTGATTTCCTACATTTGCTACCCTGCTTTTCCCACCTGCAGTTGCTCCCCCCCTTCCGTCAATTTACAGTAATGGCTGTAGCAAATTATATTCACCAACCGAACCTTATCTTGGAGGAGCCGTAAGCGCTCGATTTAGCTGGCGGGGAAGCGTAACGCTGCCCGAGCCAGCTTCACGCTTGTGCAATCCCTTCTATGTACTGTGTATATGAATTGAGTGGAGTTAAAGGCTTGGTGAAGCTGTACACCTTTTATTAAGGCTGATCCATGGTATTTTTCCGTGTATAGACCTACACTTGAGTGACTTGATTGAAAGTACAAAGCGAAAGCAAAACAAGGTATACTATTGCATAAATTTCTAATCAGACATATCACTTACTGTTGTTTTTTTTTTCTGTGGCGCTACAGCCCCAATTTGGGCCTAGGCCTACCTCCATGAAACTCTCCGTTTCACTTCGGTTTACTAGATCTTAAACATTCGGTAGGACTCCTTGGGCGAGTGATCAGCTCGTCGCAAGGCCTCTACCTGTAGACAAACACAGAAAAACGCACACAAACATCCATGACCTGAGTGGGATTCGAACCCACGATCCCGGCTTCCGAGCGAGCGAAGACAGTGCATGCCTTAGACCGCTCGGCTACCGTCACCGGCCATAATGTTGTTATTGTTCTATTATTTGATATTTGTGAGGAAGTTATTAGTTAAATCTGAGTACAAGTTTTGTATAGGCCCTGCCTTAAATTTCGGGAATGTAATCCGAAAGATTCGTACCCTTTCCATATTTATAGTGTTTTACTTACAAACAATATTCCCACATAATCTATTTCTGTACCACATTTCACGTGCCTGAACCTAATGGTTCACTGGTTATCGCTCTCATACCGAAAGCATACGAATAGTTTGCACTCGGGCCATGCTGACTGTATTATATTCTACAAAAACGGTGCATTAGCAAAAGTAGCCCAATTTTCTAAGATTTTTGTTTTCATACATTATAAGAGGATCCTAAATTACATGGCTCTAGTTTCGTTCCACTTCGTAAGTTCGCACAGTCCCCCTCCCCCTTCCCCATGTACTTATTACTGATCGCAGAAATTAAAGAATACGCAGTTGTAGAGGGCTCCAGTGACATAGAGTTCATACCAATTTTCGTGAAAGTCATTCGGCTGGTTGAAAAATTGAAATGGGGTGTACATAACGCACATACACACTCAGCATGGCGTCTCGTAAGTCCACTTATTCTTCCATAAGTAAAGTACATCAACAAGGAAAACATGTTCTTCGTGTTACAAGGTCATTTCGTAAAAGTGACAAGTTAGTTCTAACTTTATTGGCACTTTCCTGTGCAACATACTTCCGAGGCCATTCTCAGAAATTAACTTCCAAGAGAAGTGTGTGGGACAGTTTTTTAAGCTAGCTACGTGCGAAGGAATTGGGTTGAGGGAAGTGTAGCGTGGTGATTCGACTATGCATAGTATATCAGTACTTTGCTGCTGCTTTGTCTTTTGGACAAACTTGTGCACAACCAAATAGAAGTAGCAGTCGGTCAAATTCTAGTGTTGCAACACTCCGCATGTTACCAACTCTGTACTGTACTGTAGTGAATTAACGTTACGGCTTATTGTACAGTTATAGAATGTAATTCTTTTTCAAGAAGAACTCACTAAAGAATGCACTGTTCGTACATTTACATAGTTCCTAGAACATATTTATTTACCAGTTGCTTATGCTTTTTTATCTGAGATGTGTGTTTTGTGCCAATTGTACTTAAAACAACAGATTACTTTTAGAAATGTAGAGCTCACAGTTGGAAGGCTTGGGGATTTCTTTATCTACGAAAGCAAATTCTAGGAGGAAAGAGTTGGTGATTTCTGTCTTACACACTACCTATATACGTACATTACTGTAGAACTGTGGAAACAACCGACCTAAGAATTAATGCTGTTTTCTTCCTTTTTAATTCAATTGAAATAGAAGTTTTTTTTCATACATACACAGTTAAGTTTGTATAAGTTGGTGATCTGTCTTCCGCAAGTGTAAACTTCCAGTACCTGAAATTGGACCAAAAATAATCCCGAAGTTTGTAATACGATGATCTTACTTCTCAGTTCACTCACACACACACACACACACACACGCACACGCACAGACGCACNAGTAAGTAAGTAAGTAAAGGTATCCCTGTAACAGGCTGTGGAGGCCCATAGGGTTGTGAGACGTTGAGAGTCCCACATTTTCTAGACAATCGGCTCATAGATGGAGGCAAGGTTGTCAGGCCTACGCCCCGGCCGCCATTTACTCCCAAGAATATTCATGGTACTCATTTCTGTTTGATACTGAGACGAACCCAAGACCATAGTGCAACTGGAAGGACTAGGTCAATTGAAGAAATCCAATTACCTCATCGGGACTTGAACCCGCGACCTTCCGGCTTGTAGCATAGTGCCTCAACCAACTACGCTACCGCGTGCCGCACACAAATGCAATAGGTTACTTAAATTGTAGATGTGTTATGTAACATTTTATCTTACAGCATTAACAGCAATGATTTAATGATTTAACTGTAACTTTCACGACATCGACAAATAAACATATTTTTCAAAATGATTGCTGGCTCTGCTCACCCAACGCTAAAGAACCTGACTTGCAGCAGAAGGCAAGTCTATGCAATGCGAATCCTTACTCTTGTAATGGGAAATTAACCGATTTTTATTGGTTTTCATCCATCTCTTCAGGACATTTCTGGGATATAAATTTCAGATAGGCCACCAACACTGCTTAGATAGGAATCATGCCAACTGCATTGATGGGAATTATTTATTTCGGTTTGGCCTCTTGAATTCACATTCCAATTTATGAGATATGTTTGGGATATACTCTTCAGTTGAGATTACCAATTTTGTAAAATATATATTGATGTATTTGGGAACGGAATGGTACTAGTGGAAAATGAAACATTGACTCACATAACTGTACCACGAGCACGAAATGTTGTAATTTATTTGACTGGAAACTTAAACAGTTGTTGAGTTTAAGTATTTATAATTTTAACTGGGAACTTAAACAGTTGTTGAGTTTAAGTATTTATGATGTAAGTGGTTATGTAACCTATTTTTGAAACTGTAACCTGAAGATTAATTATATACGATTAAAGACCATTGCTTATGTACCTCATTCCACACACAAAAAAAAAAAGAGAGGCACGCCGTTTGGATAAAGTTTTTATTTTTCTTTCTATACGTAATACAATTCGAGTTCTGTTAATTCTGAGCTAACGAACCAAAATTTGTTTGTCAGTTATCGGGATCCAGTAACGTTGTGGTCTACGTGACTCATAATTTACCTGTCAGTTCCTTTCCGGAAATTACTTAACCTAAGACTTAAATACTAATAAAGAACTTTTCGGGGAGAATAATGCTCCAGTGAGCAATCTCTAGGATCTATTTCGAGTGTGGCTTTGTTATTGTATGTATTGCATTTATATGAAGCGCGTCGTTAGGTCGGTTGGCTTATGCCTTTTCGGTCTTCAGGGCTCGTCAACTTATTATTATAATATTATTATATCGTTATTTTATTATCATTAAACAGAAATCGACTCGTGTATTTATTAACAATTAATGAACTTCAATTCACTGTATAGTGTAGAAAATACACTTCTATTACTATTAAAGTAAATACAGTAATTCTACTCATACCTTCAATGTTATACTTGCGCCTGCGTAGCTGCACACAGGCGACTGATCCGTGGTGGAATCGTTGACAACGCAAGTCTCATTTCTTCATCGATGGATTTGAGCCGCTCCCTCTTTGATGTCTTAATTTCAGTTAACGTCGAGAAGTCCAGTTCTCACAAATATGTAGTTAAAAATGGCAATAACACATTAACTGCCACCTCGGAGATAGCCGGGTATTCACTCCTTATTGCAAACCAAAACGTATCCAAAGGCACTTCGAGAAGTTTATTTTCAATGTTCTGTCTGCTTTTAAATCTGCGAGTTCCTCTTGTATATTAATCGGAAGATCTTCTGAATTCACAACAAATGGATCACGAACCCAGCCGAAATCTTGTACGCTCTTCGAAAATACTTATTGAATTTCTGCTGCAGCATTTCTAACTGTTCTTTAATTGTGTCCATCACCACTTTATTGCCGTCAGCAAGTGGCCATACAGTCGGGGACATCTCAAACGACCCATCTGTAATTCTCTAACTAGCAACCAAAATTTGCGAACTACTTCAGAGCACAGCTGTGATAGAACTGAAACAATTGTAAAACGCGGGATCTCTACTCTTCAAACGGAAGAAGTGACACTATACCAACTTATTTTTTAAATATTTATAATTTCAAATGAAGTCCAACAATCGGTGGGTGCATCGTTACAGGAAGAAAGTCATAAATTTGAAGAAGCTCTATCTTCTAACAAACAGGGGCAAATACCAAAACAGCGTTATAAAAGACAAGGAAACCCATGTTAATCCCCGCAGTTTTAGGGAAAGGACGTACACAGAGCATGCGGCAAGCATATCAAAGAAGCTGCGTAGATGCGAGAAAAATAAAAATAAATCAAAATGTAAACTATGATATAACAACAAATGTGAGTAAATAATTTACGTTTAATTTCTTAGAATACAACATTACTGTACATAAAAATCACAGCATGTAATAAAGAACAAACAAGCATCATCTTATTTAATCAGTGCAGTGGCTGAGAATAAAATACAAGCATATGAAACACGGTAACTGGGATAAAATAAAACGAATAAAATTCGACAACTAATTTCTTACAATAGGTAAAAGTTTGCGTCACACCTTTCACATTGTGACGGCACACAGGTTGCGGAACACTGTACTAGACAATAGCGAAACTACACATGGACTGAAAAGATACACCGTCCTAACTTTACCAGACAGACCTGAGTAAAACCCCAATACAGGAATTAATATGATACATAAATGAACAAAAAACGAGTATATAAGTTACGCCAGTGGGCATAACTCATTCACGAGCCAGCACTCATTGAACATATACATTTCTTGGAGATGCTGCAGTTTATATATAATGGATGCGTGAAAAAATAAAAATAAGCGGAATAAGTAGCGTACAGAATGCGTTTATTCGGGCCAGGAGACAGTGGTCCTGAGTCTCCTTGCAGCTGTACAGTCTTCAGCTTGCACAAGTAACATTACTGTGCAGAATGTACGTACGGTCAGGTGAGACGTCACTTGAGGCCGTACAGAGCTGTTCCAACAGGGACCGTGCCAAGTGGGAAACTGCTCAGCAGAATTGTTTCTTAGCTCTGGTAGTCGAACTACATTAATAAGTTTAAATGAAGCATCAGTGAGAGTTGTTCTTAAGTTATCATAGTTCTCAATCCATCTGTTTTCCTTTTAATGGGACATAATTATCTTACAGCCAATCATTTTCTTCCATCGAAAGCAGCGACTTAAGGATTAGTACTTTTTCTCACGGGTCTGAATCTCGGTCCAGAAACCAGTTATTCTGACGGAGGCTTTCGCGGTATTCCTTAGTCCCGCTTTTGAGAGAGTCCACGACCGCCTCTTTTCAGGTCATTTCCTATTCATTCTTCACAAACACCCTTTCATTAAATATTCTTGTTTATTTATTATTGTTATCATCATCGTCATCATAATTGTCATTGTCATTCCTTGGTTCCACGGTCCTGTAAGGACCTTGGCCTCATTTACGGCAGATGCTGACTCTTCTTTATTTTTTGCCGTTTGTCTTCGTCTCTTCACTTTCCGCTCTCGCAAAACATATAACCCGTACTTAGTGTTTTTTGAACTGTGCAGCTATAAAATTCTTTTTTTAAACAGAAAATCACAAGAAAGATTTTTTCTGTGGTTAGGATTAAAGCTCATCTTATTTATTGACTTATTTTTAGTTTATTTAAAGATGTTTTTAATTGCTCACATTGAATAGCTTAGAATCATAGGATGATCTTCGCACTCCAGCCCCAGTGGGCCTAGGCCTACCTCCATGAACTTCTCCGTTCACTTCGGTTTTTCAAGATCTTACACATACGGTAGGACTCCTTGGGCGAGTGATCAGCTCGTCGCAAGGCCTCTACCTGTACACAAACACAGAAAAACACACACAAACATCCATGCCCTTAGTGGGATTCGAACCCACGATCTCGGCTTCCGAGAGAGCGAAGACAGTACATGCCTTAGATCGCTCGGCTACCGTGACCGGCATATATATATATATATATATGAGTGGAAGCAGTCGTAGCTTAACATCAGGTACTCCTCTAAACATCTTCATGGTATGGTGCTTAAGCACAGGGACAGCTCATCCTTTGCCCTTACTATTTTGGTGGAGAGGAACAGAGTTTCGGTATATTACTGTTCTCTTCTTAAAATAGACCGAAGTCTATCCCTGTACACGAAGCCTTCATAGACGTCGATGAATGATGCTTATGCGAGCCACCTTTCATCTTTGTGCAACCCTCGAAATCAGCGTTGTAATCTAATTCTATAAGATTTTGTCTTTTGCATGATAAGGCATTTCAGGTACAATTCCATTAGATAGAATGTTTATCAGCAAGCATTACTGTTGGCAGTAAGACCTATCATTGCGATTAAACACAGAACCAAGCTCACACTTGACTATTTGGATAACAGTTGCCGACTTTCTGTTTAACAGCAAGTCACTCATTAATGGAGCTGAGCCCATCCGCCAATTCTGCAGCTACTCAAGAACTTCCCAGCATTTTATGGAACCCGAAGTTTCATTACCGTGTTCACAAGAGCTCTCCACTGGTCCATATTCTGAGCCACATCAATCCAATCCATACCATCCCATCTCTCTAAGGTCCATTTTAATATTGTTCACCCATCTACGCCTTCGTCTTCCCAGTGGTCTCTTTCCTTCTGGCTTTTCCCACCAATATCCTGTATGCACCCCTCTTCTCCCCCATTCGTGCTACATGCACTGCTCAATTCATCCTCCTTGACTTGATCATTCTAATTATACTTGGAGACGTGAACAAGTTATTAAGCCCCTCATTATGCAGTTTTCTCCAACCTCCTGGCCCTTCCTTTAAAAGCAAGTAGCAAATATATAGGGACCACGCTATTTACGAGGGTGAGAAAGAATATACACAGTGTGTCCAGGTTCTGTTAGGACTGTGTTTATTAAAAATACAAGACGGGAACTATTTTCAAAATATCACTCTTTTTGTTCGAAATAGTCTCCTTCTGAATCAATACATAGCTGGAATCGAGTGAAAAGTTTTCGAAAACAGTCACTGTACTCCTTTTGTGGAATCGCATTTAAAACTGCGGTACATTCACTTTGGATGTCCTGGATGCTGTCGTGACGGTCTCCTTTCATCGCCAACCTAACTTTTGGGAAGAACCAGAAATCTGCTTGAGCCAAATCTGGCGAATACGGAGGATGATCAAGGACTGTGATACCTTTTCTGGCCAAAACATCACGCACGATCATCGATTTGTGGGGTGGGTCATTGTCGTGGAAGAGTGACCAGGAACATTGTTCTCGATATTCAGGTGGAATTCGAAGAATTCTCGCCCACAAACGATCGAGGACTCCTAGATAATAATCAGAATTAACTTTTTGACCTTCTGGCAGAAATTACTTTTGAATAATTCCTTTGGAATCGAAGAAAACGGTTAGCAGTTTCTTTACTGGACTCTTTTGCATGCGTACTTTTTTCATCGCCTGACAGCGCGTGCGGTACAAACAGCGCACAGACCTTCCGTTTGCCCAAATCCTCGGTCAAAATTTGATGCACAGTACTTTTTGGTATTCCCAAAAGCTCCTCGATGAGTCTTGCAGAAACACATCTGTCTGATGCAAGGATTTCGGTTACTTTTTTCACACTTTCTTCAGTGCGACTTGTTCTCGGCTTTGATGCATCTGGATCGTCTTCAGTGTCCTCCCTGCCGTCACGAAATAGAGCATACATTTGAAACATGTTCGAGCGACTCAAACAATGACTAGCCTACTCACTTTTCATCATTTCATACGCTTCTCCGTCTGTTTTGCCTAACTTCAAACAAAATTTCGTGTTGGCTCTCTATTCAACCATTTTCCGACGAGTGTCAGAACAGTACTGTTACATCCGAGGTCAGAACACATGATGCAGCGATGCTTGCGCCTTGAAATTATATACAGCCACAGCTGAAACTTCAAGAATCTTAACGCCACAATTCGCCCACTGATGGCATTGCAGGGCAAAATTAAAAAAGAAATGAGTCCTAATGGATCCTGGACACACCATGTACACACATTTTTTATATTAAATAATAAAATTACAATTATTATGTACAATAGCGTCTTTTTTCTAAATCGCCCTTTTCTTTTCAACACACTTAGTCCAGCTGTCCAGAAGTTTGTGTGCCATTAGGAAAGAAAATTCTTGGTTGAGTGACAAATCACGCACGCACCGCTTCTTTCACTTCTTGGTCGCTAGTTAAACTGCGACCTTTCAAACAGGTGACACAAGGAGCCAGACCAGGACCATATGGAGAATGCTTCAACACAAAGTTCAGTTGGCGGAGGCCATCAACAGTGCGGCAAACAGTGAGCGGACAGGCATTATCATGCAACATTGCAACACTTTTCGGCAACAGTCCTCTGCCTTTGGTTCGAATAGCCGGTTTCAACTGCTGAAGCATTTCGATATAACGAATACTGTTTACTGTTGTGCCTCTCTCGGCTGTGTTCCAAAATTGGCCCTTGTGAATCCCCAGGATATTGGATAGTTCCATTCCATACTCTGGCGTTTGTTTTCAGGAGCGCAATAATGGATCCTGACCCCAGTGACAATGCGTCTCAGAGAAGCGTCATTTTCTTTACGATAGCGGTTCAGTAGGCCTTGGCAGGTTTTCAAACGGTTGCGCTTGTGCGCCCCTGTGAGTTGTTTTGGAACCCATCTTGCAGAAAATTTATGAGACCCAAGTCGATATTGGATGTTCCATGAGCAGAACCGTGACTTATCTCAGAAGATGCGACTTCGTCGATAGTCACCCGTCGATTATCCCAGAATCATAGCACTGACCCGTTCTACGTGGACCGGTATCGTGGTAATTCTTCATCACTGATATTTGTGCGGCCGATTTTGAACATGGTTATCCATTGACACATACTTCTCTGCGTTAAAGCACCGTTTGTATATTGTGCTGAAAGACTGAGATGGATTTCTACCCCTGGCACACCTTCGGCCCACAAAAATTGTGTCACTGCAAGCTCCTCTTTGGTGCGTACGGAACGCAAAGCAGCCATATTAACTCTGCTATGACGACATTACGACTGCCCAGTGAAGGTCGAAGGTATTTCGCAATTACGTAGAGAGTTCCTGCTTCTACCTCCTCGAAAATAAACAGTGTAGCCAACACAAGAAGCTTTAAAATAAATCGTCTAGGAAACTTTCTGACTCACCTGCGTAGCAAAGGTCAGATAAGTTCCCACCATCAGTCTGAAATCCAATTATTGTTGTGTGCTGTAGGTCAGACTAATTTTATAGTCAAATAAATATTAACTATGAGTTTCCAGTTTCCTTTACATTCTGTAATTGACGTTTCATCACTTACGGGTTGCGATTCAACTTAGGACATTAAAACTTTATTACTGGTAAGTACCAGTACATGCATCGTTCACTGCTCTATTTGACTTTGCAGCGGAAGGAAAGAGATTGCATAGAATCACAGAATCACGCATATATTCAATGTTAATCCGTTTCCGGTAAGATAGTACGCAGTACTTCCTGAGAAGATTGTGGTAAACAATGTCGGTTGCACCTTAAGATCGCCATATGAAGCCTTTCGCTACTGGATCCAAGATATTTTAGATAGAAACCAGATTGTACCGCCCTGAAGCCATGTCACTGTTATAGAGTAATGGCAGTTTTGTTTCTTTACTGCCCCGGAGTTAAAGACGCAGAATATATTTTTATTTAAAGTTCCTGAACTGGTTTTATGTAATTCGATGAGCCACTTTACCTTTTGCTGAACAATTATTTTGCCAAAAAAATGGAAGAAAATCTCGTCCGAAGTCTTTAAGAAGCCGTATTTATTTGCAAAACGTTTCGAACCCTCAGAATAGTAAAATCCACTCTTATATTGCTATTGCTGTAATTGCTAAGATTCACGAAGAAGGCGGGAATGTTGAATAAGATCTTGTTTCTCAAAAAAAGTACACGTATATGTTTGGTCTCAGCTTCCGGAATGCAAAGATTATATCACTTATGTTTGACAGAACCCCATGATTACGTGTAGGGAGAGTAATCATGGCGCACGAAGCAGGTGGGCGGTTAATTTATTTTGAAGCGAAGTTATTAAAAATTTAGAGTATTTGCAGTATGTTGTGAGACCAGTTAACTTAGCCTAAAAGAATTCCTTCCAAATTATTACAGAAGGCGTTTTCCTTAGGCTAAATACGGAAGAAGTAACGGTGACTTCTTCTTGCCTTGACTTACTAAGATTTTAATGAGTGTCAGTCTAGAAATCAAAGTAAGCCTGTTAGTTACGCTGACCGTAGCTTAGCTACGGTAGGTCTAACCTTGTCAGACAAGTCGAAACCAAAGTGCTAGGTGACTTGTCCGAGGCACATATCGAAGGAAACCATGCAACCAACATAGGCCGGAGATGAGCCCCAAGCGAAATAACTACTAGTTGCACATAATAAATTCAAGCAAATAATATTTAGACATGTTATTTACGAATTGTAAGCCAGCTGATCGTGGTGGCTACGCGATATATGGACCGCGGGCTAAAGCTCAGCTCTTACAAGGTTTCATGGGTTCAAATCTAGTTCGAGTCAGAGATGTTTGCCCTGTTTTGTTGTGATCTGATGACAGCAGCCATGTGGCAGATTGATACCCTATGAACATGGCGATTAATTTCGGGGCAGGACAGAGCGGAGTTACAAATCCTCATTCAGATGCCGTCATGCTTTCATGCTCTCTAGAACTCTGTGATTCAGTTGCTTTTCTCCTCCGGGGAGAACAAGCTACTCATGTTTAGGCCTATATAGAGTCCTGGCAATATAGATCTGTGTAGGATCTGAGGTTTTCACGGCCGTGACTATGAAAAAAAACAGCCTTCTGGGATGTGGCGCCTTGTAGATATTGTGTCAACCGACGTTTTAGAGGAACGTATCGCCTCCATCTTGATGGTAGAAGAAAAATAAGAAAATCCGTGATCTACCCTGAAGATATAGGTCAATATAGATCTGTATTTATCTAGCAGGTTAATGTCGCGGCAACGCTCTGGACTTCTGTTCAAGAGGTGTTCGGTTCGATTCTCGGCCGCGAACTGGCTATCGTAACTGAGAATTTTAATAATTTGACTTAGTCTTTCCAGGCAAATTCGAGGATAGTAGCTCTGTTAGGCCACGTCGCTTCTTCCAGATCGTTTCCAATTAGTTGCTTGTCAGCCCTACCATATGGCGCAGTATAGTCTGGGTACTATAAGCCTCGTGAAATAGCCCATAGAAGCCAATATTAGATCAAATGTCTATTTTGAAAATCAAATTAATCAGCGTTGGCTATGATGTGCATGCTACATTGCGACTGTTAAGCATATACAAAGGTATCTCTTGCGTCTCGTCTGACAATACGTTTACCAGAATGCGTTTGATAATGCCATGTTTCTTTATGGACATTATTATTATATAATTGTGATGTTTAACATCAAGCGAAGCTGGTTTTGGGGGGAGGAGTTCAAGAATAATCCAACTGTGTAGAAGCTTTTCAGATATTTTAACTTTTAAGTTTTTATTTAATCTAGCAAAAATTGTTTTTTAGATTAATAATACAAAAGCTGGCGAACAAGCAAATTATTTTTATGTCCTTAGAATATAATTTCGTTTCGCCGATCCACAGGTCTTATAGAGTGTGATTTTCTTTGACCTTCTGCTTCATTCGTTTGAGAACAGGCAGCCTTCTCCCGTACAAATCCACCTTTAGCCCCAAGTATTGTCACTTTTACGAAGCAGTAGATTCCTCCTCTATTATGAATACAATTCACCTTATTAAACATGCTTTTTTTTTCGATATAAAAATAATATTATCATAATTTCCATATATTCATATATTAATCGTTACTTAATGAGGCCCCGGTAAACATTGATTCTAAAACTTTCAAATGATCGCATCACATAGCTCATTCTACGAAGTGGTTGCTCCAAAACTTCGTAAGCTTCTTCCGAAACTACGCGGCTTTACAACACAGATACGAGGGGGAATTGCTTGGGAACCACCAAAGGAGGAAAAAATTGCCTCCTTTCCCTTAAATATATATCTTCTTTATGACCCCTCCCCCAATTTCTCTTATCCCCCTCCTTAAAGGGCCAAACTAATAAATGGGTTCTTAAATTCAATGCAACGGCTTCCCGTATGTTCACGTTTACCTGAAGTGAAAATACGTTTGTGGGGTACACATAGACCCATGTTGCACAGCAGAACGTGCCTACTAGAATTTCGGAATTAATGCGCTGCCATCCTCTTCGCTCCTCATACCTCATTACATCATAATTCTAAACACCGCTTAGCTGTACTCGGAAACTGGTCATTAAGCATAAAACAGAAACGAGCAAATTGGGTTATGTTTCCATGAGAGCGTGGTATTACGTATGTTCTATCGTAAGAGTTATTGACCTGTGTGACGTAACTCCTATAGCTAAGCGCCAGACTCCAGTATTGTCCTGCATAACTGCTCTTAGCCAAACACATATTTGAGCACCCTTCCTCTACCAAGCGTTTCCCTGAATATAAACGTTCAAATTCAGGTTAATTGCTGTGACATGGTTATAATAGTATGTACCTCACGCTGCGTTTTACAATTAGGGTCATTATTAAAACGTAATGAGTTACATAATAATTTTACCAACACTTAAGGCTGGTTAATAGCTAGCCTATAGCATTTATATGAAATTAGGAAGTGAATGTGAAAAAAACAAAATTAATTTTGCGCCAAAGTCTTCCGGGCGATCAGGCGTGCCAATGTTGAATTAAAAACCAAAGTTTCACAGATCTCCTCGGTCTCCAAAGTAATCGTTTAACCTAAGGAGTAGCTTAATATAAAAATACAATTAACATGTGTAAACAAGTGATAAAAGACAAAAGGCTGCTGCCGCTTGGTTCAATGTGCAAAGTTAAGGAGTACAATGTATAATTAACAGGGCCAGAAATGTAACCTAGTATCACGGCAATAAAATCTTTGATCGCAGGTGTTCTGAGTTACCATGTAACATGAGGTAGCAGTGGCAGAGCGTAGGCAGAAACAGTGCTCTATGTATGGCGTGATAAGCACATGGTAGCCAAGCGGTAGATCAAATAGTTGATTGGTCAATTTAAAAACTAAAGTCCACTTTAAATTCAAAATTTAACCACTCAGAGTGAAATGAGGGGTCAGATTTTGCAAAGAAGCACTTTAATTTTTGGTAGTGTCATAATGCTTCGCTTCTGAAAACATTTGGGCATCGTCTTTCAAAGAGGAAGGACGTATAAACTTATTTTTCAAGGAACTTTGGTGAAGACCTTTGACGGGAACGGACGTAAAATTATTTGTGTATGTACTAACTATAATTAACAAATAAAAGTGGACTAATAAATATGTGAAAATTAAAAAAAAAAAGTTGGTTAAAGTTATTGTGAAACTTTACTGCTCGAGCAAGACAAGGTACACCGTGAGAGAAGAATGTCTGCTCATGCCTTCATTACGAGCTAGTAATTAAAGTGAACCCCTGAGGAACATAATGTCCCGACGGCGACTTTGAAGGCTGCAGAGGGGTAGCGTTTACACCATTATCAGCATCTATCAGCGATTTGTCTCGAAAATTTCGAATCAGTGGCCACCATGATCTGAAAATTTTGTTGCGGCAGTACGTTCACAAATTTACGTAATCGTCCATGTTGCTATGAGAGATTGAAAATAAACTGAGTCCTATATTTTATACGGGGGCACGCGGCAGCGTAATTGGTTAAGGCACTATGCTACAAGCCGGAAAGTCGCGGGATCGGATCCCAATATGGTGGATTTTTTCAATTTACATAATCCTTTCAGCCGCACTATGGCCCTGGGTTCGACTCAGTCTCTAACAGAAATGAGAACCGGGAAATTCTTGGTGGTAAAGGGCGGCCGGCGCGTAAGGCTGACAACCTCACCGCTATCTGTGAGCCGACCGTCTAGAAGATGTGGGAGCCTCAGCATCTAACAAATCTATGGGTCTCCACGGCCTGTTACAGGAATACCTTTACTTACTTGTATTTTATACAGTTCCAGGTTTATAGAAACCTTTTTATATTTTTTATTTTATGATTAATTAATAGTGAGCAAACGAGTCCCGATAATAAAATTACCAGCGTGGGACTGTTCTTTTTAAGTGTGCTGTCTCGTGACTTTAAGTCATATCTTTCTTTGCATGCAAAAAAAGCTGGAGTAATATTAGGAGACCTGCGCCCTGACGTTATGCAGGGAATCACACAAATTTTAAGCTGCTGGGTTTGTGAACATAGAGTAGGAAACGTGATTAAAGAAATGTCCTGACTACCCGAAGTGACCTGGACAGCAAGCAAGAAGGCAGAGTGCCGCATTGCATGCCTTGTTTCTGATCGATTTTGTGTGGCAACGGCAACAGTCGCACAGCCAGAATGCCTGCTTCCAGGATTCCTTCTGCTTCAACAGGCTCATCGATCCAGCAAACGTTCGAATGTTTCTAACGACTGCATGTTTCTAAGTCGACACAAATATTAAACATTTTCCACCGCCTCATTGTTTTAAGAAACGACGTTGCGGAAGCTGCCTGTACCTCTGTTATTCGTTATTTTCTTCAGCGCGGATTGCTCAACTTCACAACACTTTTCGTCGAAATTAGTTCTCGGTTTATTTCTCACGCTTTAGATTTTACTAAAGTAGTGTTATTCCTTTGAAGTCATGTGATTAATTTTACAATTTTTTAAGGTCTGGTTTCTCCCTTTATGTTCAGCGTTTTGTTCTCCGAAATTTACAATTTATACAACCTGACTATGACTATTGTTATCAAGTGATAGAGATTAGCTAGATTTAATGGAAGCAACGTGAGTAGGCTTCATGTTTTCCCCAGACGTTCGAGTGCTAAGGGACACGTATATTTTGAAAACAATATAAGGAATGGACAACTTGAAAACTTAGCCGCCTTTCTTACGTATGATGTTCAGTACTAGATACTGTGGTCTGTTATGGTTTGTAGATTCCTGTATACCGGTTTCTATGGCGAAATACGCAGTCCATCAAATACAAGAGGGGAAACAGAAAGGAAGGGGCGACACAAATAATGCTTATTGATCTGCTTGTCAAGAGAACTTCACAGCAACATACTACATACCAGCGGCGATAAAAGGCGAGTTTTGGCAGGCTGTTGGACCATTAATAAAGAAGTCGCGTATAAATGAAATAAAATAGGTAATCAATCAATCTGAGTACCACAATTTTCCAGCAGACTGACCATGTGTGTTGCAGCTGGGGCATTACTGACACCTATCACGTTTACAGTCACGACTCAGACTCGGGAACCAAAAATGTATGGTAATCTGTCCCGCTGGGCCCAGAACCAAGAATAACTGTGCTCGCCAGGAGAAATTTACTCGAAACCAATTGCTTTTGTAGTTGTCTTCTGTTTCGAATCAGCGTAGAAGTTTTCCTTTGTTTTCATATCTGACTTTCTAGGGGATCTATCCGAGAGCACGGCTAATGCTTACTATGATGGAATGAAAATATAGTTTTGAATACAAATGCAGTTTGTGGCAGGTAAAACAAGAGAGGATTAAATACTTACGTCTTTAAATAAACATTAATTTCTTCCTATAACCGGTTTCAGTAACTGTCCTCTCTACACAAAATTGATGCAACGACCACTCCGCGTCAGTTTCAGTTGTAACGAGTTCACGGATACGCTGATGGAGACGCCACTTGATGGCTTACACGAGCACTGACCACAGAGTGGCAATGGCCAATGACCGAATCTCCTTTTGGTCAGTGGGTGTAGCCATGTACGTTTGTGCATGGGTATCGCTAGTCGTACATATATTAAAATCGAATTAATCTCTTTACTTAGGCTGAATGAAATTTTCTTACACCACGCTTTTTAACACTACTCTCTTAA
Source organism: Cryptotermes secundus (assembly GCF_002891405.2). Taxonomy (NCBI): domain Eukaryota; kingdom Metazoa; phylum Arthropoda; class Insecta; order Blattodea; family Kalotermitidae; genus Cryptotermes; species Cryptotermes secundus. The sequence goes on along the minus strand of NW_019742447.1, from coordinate 596,277 downwards.
ACCCTCCATTTGTAAATTAGCTTGAAGTCTTCAAATTATCCTTTTCCACAAGCCTGAAAAGAAGTTTTCTATGCCTTAATTCCAGATTATCTGTATGTCTCAATTAATTTAATTTCTGGAAGCGTAACCATCTTATTTCTCAGCAATAACAGATTGGGTCTACTAGTCTATCAGAATGAACTCTGGGACAGTGAACTATTAGACAACTGATAGGACTGCTTGGAGAGTAACCGGCTGAATGGAAGATTCTATCTACACACGCGAAAAGGCACAGAAAACTCGTATCTAAAGCCATGAACCGAGTGGGTTTCTGTCTCGTGATCCCAGCGTTCGAGCTGTCGGAGCCTCTACGCGTATAATTTATGATCTATTAAACAACATATTTCATGTAGATTCTAAAGGGTTCTATCGATGGTAGATGACACACAGATCCAGTATCCGAAACGTCGTATCCTCTATTACCTAGAATTCCAGACGATGGGAAAAGTCCAAAACACCAGTAATCTGTGGGAACGTATTTCACGTTAGGAATTATTCTGCATACTAAGGCATGAACCGTCTTCGCCCGCTTGAACACTGGGATCGTGGGTTCGAATCTCACTCAAGGCATGGATGTCTGTTTGCCTTTAATCTGTGTTTGTGTTGTTCTGTGTGTAGGTAGCGGCCTTGCGACGGGCTGACCCCCCGTCCAAGTAGTCCTACTGACTGTATACAGATTAAGAAACTGAAAAAGCGGCCAAGGTTCCAAGGTATGTTAGCCATAGATAGATTATCATATTACGTAGCTAAATTGCATATTATGCAACAAACTGAACCCAGTTTGCTGCTGATATACACTCGGGGTGAATGTAGAACCTATATATAGAAATACGGAGGATACTATGAAAGTAATGCTATTTTGATTCCCTATTTAAAATAAAAATGAACAATACTGTAAATTTTAGTAATTAAACTTTAGTTTTTTAGAAGTAAACACCAAGCAATTTGACTCCGGCGGTGACGCTTCTGACTTGTATTCGGGCGGTGACCGGATCGAATGTCGGACGAGACACCGGATATCCTGATGGGTTTCCTGATTTTACTCAGTCCTTCAGATTATTCCACGACCACCGTCCACATCCTTTCCAGTTCATGATTCATTAGATCATCCTGTCGTTCAACACTACATAATCTCAGTTAAATCGTTAAAGAAACTACAAATAAATAACCAAATAAATATTACATACATGGAAGGAAACGTTATACAAATAGGAGTTTGTTCAACCGAACTATAGGCTTAATTCTAACGTCGGCTGTTTTTGAAACGCTAAATCTATTACTGACAGATTAAAGACTTTTGTTTATCTCGCCGAAATGTTTAATATTAAATGTGCGATGCAGCTTGCAAATACAACTGCAGCTGTTAATTCTTGGATTCTCTCTTAAATTTTTAGAGAAGTGTCAAAGAAATAGACGTATTCAGAACTGTGAAGAGGAATGCTAATACTGTCGATTACACCGGACATCATCGCTTGTGCTGCGG
>NW_019742447.1:574564-594718 GCF_002891405.2 Cryptotermes secundus | reverse complement strand
TCCGACGACCTTGACAAGCAGAAAGATTGTGTTTTAAAATGAATGTCTGAGAACCCAGGCCACTGACTTCTTTTCGGAAGTATTTTGTTCTAGACTTTCCGAGCACCTGCTGTCATGACGAAATGGTTTTGTAGTTTTCTCGGTCGCTTCACTCCAGTGCAGGATGGTTTCTTCACGTACACACCAACCAGTTCCTCAGTCATCCGTCCCAGTCTATATATAGTCTACTGTAGACCTGCTACAGAATTTACTCATTGTATAACCTCTTCTTCAGACAATGTAGCTTCTTCGGATGACCTAGAATAAACGAATGTCATTTGCGACATCAGTATAGCAGCGCAGCGAACTTCTGAGATGGAAGAAAAACAACAATTTCTGATATGAAATAGTGATGCATTTAAAAACTTACAGCCTTCTATCGTGCGCCAGATTTCCAAAACACTTTGTTATACAGTGTAATCTAATTGTAACATGTTTAACTTTATAGGCCCACCTTTCCTTTTATTTATGTTTAATGTGCATATTGTTAGAATTATGGGAATTCTTTATTTATAGGCCAGGTCTCCGTTTGCCACATGATTAGAATTGTTGCTTCACAGCTCGAGGGTACAGGGATCCATCCAAGTGCTCTCACATTTCCTTCAAATGTACGGTCAACCCTAGATAATGGGGGATAGGTTTTCCTGATTAAGCGACAATCCGGATAAGTTAAGTAAAAGGTATCCCTAAAAGACAAAGAAATTTAGAACACAAATAAATGGAAAATTTAATGATATAAATAGTACTGATGAAAATAAATATAAAATATCACTTGTAGAGCCTGTATTTAAAAACTATAAAAAGGCAGTATATTTATTCATCAATATAAGACTCAGAAGTTACACTTGTTTTTGAACGTAATAATGCAGGTTTGAAGAAACCGTCAAGTTTTGTCTGAACAGAAAAGTGACTCATCTACCTTCCTGAATGCCATGTGTCCTTTAAAGTATGTACTCAACTGTGAACAGCAGTTTTCATATATCATATTTCGATCCGGATTAACTATAATCGGATTAGCGAGGGTTTACTGTATGTACAGGCATGTTGCTGGCTTAAGCTTAGAGACTCCTTGTTTATCTTAATTTATGTGATAATAAGAAGCCTAATAATCATAAATGTACTAATGCTACTACTGTAATTCAATTCGGTTCCTTCATTCAAGTGCTTGCCGACACCGAGTGGCCTCTTAACAGGCGAGCATTGGAAATGTACTTAACAAGAGCTAGACTAAGGGTAGAATTAAAACTGGAACTACAGCTAGAATAACTTTTAATAATAATAATAATACATATAAAGTTGTCCCTCTGCTTAATTAGTTAAGCACTATGCCATTAAGACACACGAGGGAGTAGAGATACAGAGTTATTAAAAAAGAATGAACCGATTTCACGACGCATTGCTTCCGTTCTCAAGCATCGTCAAGGAATGAGTCAGTGACCATTTGAAAGAGGAGTATTCTAAGTTGTGAATGGCTGCCACAGGGGCGCTGAAGTCGCGTCGTTCTTCCGGCAACGTTCAGTAGCGGCCACTGATTGACTTATTGTAGCCTGCCCCGGTTGACTATGGTGATGGAGAGTTTGGTGAAATGAAGATTGGCAGGGGAAACCGAAGTACTCGGAGAAAACCCGCCCCAGCTCAACTTTGTCCACCACAAATTCCACTTGACCAGACCCGGAATTGAACCCGGGCCGCGGTGGGAAGCCAGCGACTAACCGCTTGAGCTATGGCTCGGCCTTACTACAACATTTTACTAAAGGAAACAGTTTTTGTTCCAAATACGTCGACGTCCCTACAAACAAAATTAGCAGCTTAAGCAAATGTAGAAGAGGTGGATATTAGTTGAGGAGCAGATATTCAACAAAGCATATCTCTGCTATACCGACCCGGAACTCGAAGACGATCAATTTTCAAAAGAGAAGGACATAACAGCAACAGCAACAAAAGNATCCCAGAAGACTGCTTTCTTCATAGTCACCGCCGTGAAAGCCTCAAATCTTACAAAAGTACCTATGTTGGCGCTGTGAATAACGCAAATGTTTTGCGTTATGCATACAGTATGCTTCTGCTCTTCGCAAATTTGCTGCTATACCAGAGAAGGGAAACTACGGACACTTTATGTTATTTGCAATCGGACTGTAGTCTGAGAGAGTAACTCCGAAAGGTGCAGGAACGTGTTACGCATCTCGGAATGCCGAAGGGATGCCGCTCACGTTTGCAGAGGAAGCCTCTGTGCTTGGTCGCCGAAGCATAACGGTTTTACGGCCTTGAGCGGTGGTCCCACCGACTTGAATCACATACATACAAACTGTTTTCTTTCCTACTTGATCTCAGTGAAGACCATAAATAACACTATTATTTTACAAGATAAAAAGATCTTTAATTTTTCCTCTTGTGTTTTATAATTTATTTCATATAGGGCTGTCATCTAAATATTTTAAATATTATTGTTCCTTAACTTATTTTCTATATTTAAATAGCTATTACTGGTCGTCAGCTGTCTACTTAAAACGGCACTTCTGTATATAGGGCTCTAATTTAGACATGATTTCAACTGCAACATTATTCATGATCATCTTTCAATATCGTTATGTAACTCTAGAATAGACCGTTGCATAAGAAACAACAATCGCTCTGTTATAGTTCTAACACCGAATCTCCACGGTTACGACGAATACGCGAAGCGTTCCCACAGAGACAACGCAATAACAATGGGTCATTGCGTAGGAAACGCGGAACCAACAAAGCAACGTGAAATGGCTTCGTTAAATAACCCAGTAATCCAGTAATTCATTCTTCTTCAGTGAGAACTCTTCAGTTGGTGAGGATGAAAGCTGAGTAGGGGTCACATATTTTCCCGTAGGATTTGAGGTTCTCACAGCGGTGGTTGTGAAGAACTCAGTCGTCTGGGATATACTCGTAATGCCTTGAAGTCGGTTGAAATTCATTCTTTAACAGACTGCACGGTCTTATATCGCACAAGATAAGCTCTTCAAATATTTTCCTCTCCTATTGCTGCCACATTATCAGCTCAGTCGGTACAGCGACGGGATACGGGCATGACGGCCGGTGTTCGATTCCCGGCAAGGGCGAAAGATTTATCTCTACTCCACAGCGTCCAGACGGGCTCTGGAGCCCAACCAACCTGCTATCCAATGGGTACCGGGGGTTCTTTCCGCGTGGGTAGAGCGGCCAAGGCATGAAGCTGACCGCTCATCTCCATCCAGTGCCGAAGTCAAGAATGGTGGAACTATACTTTCACTCCGTATTCATGGCGTATTGCTTCATTAATTAATCACAGGGACAATTTTACCTTATTAACTTTTTTTTTTCCTGGCACTACAGCCCAAGTGGGCCTAGGCCTACCTCCATGAACTTCTCCGCTTATTAACTTTACCTGCTTCAAAATCATTTCGTTTCCGTCATTTAAGCATTGTCACCATTTTCTTATGTCATGGTTTGTCTAATGAAGCTTTACCGGCCAAGGAGACTAAAGAGGTGATGCTTCTGGTTTGTATTCGGGAGGTGCTGTATTCGGGTCTTGGCCAGGACGCCAGTTATTCTGAAAGGGGTTTTAGTGGATTTCATTAGTCCTCTGGCTAATGTAGGGATAATACATAGCATTAGACCTCTTCGCTTCCTTCCACATCGTTTCCAGTTCATTATTCACTGTCTTCTTCTCAATGGATGCTGTCTGTACAATCTGATTCACTCACAGCGCCGTTCAGTAACGAGTAAACAAATGAATACGTAATTAACAAAACGTTGTCAGTGTCATATGTTTTATACCATATAACAGCATGATGATTATGACTGATGAATTGGGAGGGATAGTAAAGGGAGTGGTCATGGGCTGTTTTTCTGTAAGGACTGAGCAATTGTGGAAAATCTTACTGTGGTAACCCGGTGTCCGAACTGAGGTTCGAATCCGGGGTCTTCTGAATACACTTGCAAAGCAAGAATGCCGACCCCTACACGCCGTAGATCGGTCTTCCATTGTTATGAACGCAGAATAACCTTACTGTCTGATGCTTCGTTGTTAAGTATTGGGGATCAGGTGTTAATGCTGAAGTCAGTAATAACCTGAAAGTAAAGGGTAATTTGGGAAGCGTGGCAAACCAAGATTTAGATCACTGATTCCCAGAAATTTTTACACGACGCCTTCCCCCCCCCCTTGTTATATCAAACCCTCATGCCTTTCCAAATTGATATTATTAAAAAAATTTACCCTTTGCATTTTTGTTTTTACTGTTGCTCATGATCAAATGACCTTTAATTAATACCATGTGTTAATACCATACCATTAATACACTGTGAATAAATAATTGACTATTTACTAAAAATTAAAATTCTGCACGGTGCTCTCTATTTAGCAGTGAATAATGCCGGCAGTGTTGGAATCTAATCACTCTAATTGTTTAATGTCTGGATGAAAAATTCTGACGGGTTCTTACGGAAGAGGCGATTAAATGCATTTTACGAATGTAGTTTTCATTGCTTATAAATTGAAAACAAATTCCCAGTTTGATATTTGTATCTCTGTTAAAAATAAATACCATCTACACTGTTCTAACGTTCGTACATCTTTAACCGTTCGTAATTCATTATACATTCTCTGGGACATTATTATACCGCCTCTGTGGTCTTGTGGTCAGCGTTCCTGTCTACAGATCCAGAGGTCCGGGTTCGATTACCGACGCTACTATATTTTTCTGAGGAGTAGTGGGTCTGGAACGGTGTCCATTCAGCCTCGTGATGATAATTGAGGGGCTATTTCAAGGAAATAGCGGCTCCGGTCTAGAAAACCGAAATTAACGGCCATGGGGATTCGTTGCTGCGACCACGCGACACTCTGTATCCGCAAAAGTTGGCACTAACTTCACCGACAGGCGGCGGTCGCTCGGTCGGTATAGTTCGCTTGCGGACTGAAATCACGGAGTTTTTTTTTGTTGTGTTATTATTATTATTTATTATTCTTATTTCTAATTTCCACGTACTTTTGTTTCCTGCCTACACGCTATAGTTCCTGTTACATTTTGCCCATGGGTCTGATTTTCACCTTTTTAACCGAATCGCAACGTTTTTAACAAGTTGTTCATTACTTCTCTTTTAAGTTCGTTCCCCTAGTGTTTGTTTATTGTTTCCTTAATGAAATCTCGGGTTATCAGCCATGGCAATGGGTTAAAAATTACCGACGTTGTGGGGACCTTCTCTGTCTCCATCAGAATCTGATGTGGGGGCCGACATCAGCTGCCACAGCTGTTACCCCAAGAATATTTTATTAACTTTAGCCACCGTGAAAGCTTCAGATTGCCTCAGAACTGCAAGACAGTTGGTCCGGGAACTCCACGAAGAAAATAACCGAAGTCTTTAAAGTTGTGAGACAGAGACATGTTATTTTAATTTGTCACTGGGTGTTTGTAGATAGGATTTGGGCAGGAAATATTCCAACCCTCCTGTCTGCGAAAAATACACTAAATGTAATTTCATTAAAAATGTATGCTTTCTTCTCTTATTCATACCCATATTTATGAATAGACCTATATCGGAATTACTGGGATTTTGGAGTTTGTCCATCGTCCGTAATTCTAAAAGCACCAGGGAGGACGTTTCGGAAACTGGATCTGTTTCCGTCCTCAGATGAAGGGGAAGATACCTGCTCTGTTGGGTCCGTTAGAATGTGCTCCTTGGTGCAATTTAGAATACCGGATGACGGGCAAAGTCCAAAAATCACGTAGTTCCGAGCGTTTTACACCATCGCCCGAACCGTTTAAATTCCACTAGACCTATATACCTTCACAGTCATAACCTACAATATGAAACGTGTCTGTTGCAGGCCATATGGACACTGTAATGCGCTATAATGGAAGGAATTCTGTGTAAACAAGCAAAAAAAAAAAAACAATATTGCCAGACATTTGTTTCTCGGATGACTCACTGCAGTGCAGACATTTTGCAGTATGTCTGGTTCTCTAGGCGCCCCGGTCCTTCACTTGAAAAGCTGCTCTTGGAACCGAGGGGTACTGACGGCGTCGCGTCTGCGCCACAAGCAAGTTTTGGAGTCATTTGTAACCCCAGTATTTACTCATCATCATCTTGAAATCTTTCGTCAACTCTTGAAAAAAAAACATGCACATCGAAGTTTCTTTGTCATCGGTTTGCAAGCAGTAGTAACTAGGCACACTTGAAAACTGGATTGATGCCAGAAATGTGGGTGGGCAGCGGACAGGAAGCAGGAAGAAAGAATGTTTATAACACGCTCTCTTACCTCATATTTCTATCAATGAACCCTGCTGTCGTATGATTAGGCGTTTGCCTTCCTTCGCCAGCTCACAAATACAGCGCGGTATTTATCTGTGTGCTCACAGACTAACTGAACCTCCTATGCCTTTGAATCCATTACAGGCAAAGTTTGCCCGCTCTTAGTTAATTAAGCACCAAGCTATGAAGGAGTGGAATTATAGCTCCAGCATTCTTGACCTTGGCGCACTAGATGGAGGTGGGTGGGCAGCTTCACGCCCCTCCCGCTTTACCCTCGGGGAAAGAGCTCCTGGTACTCATTGGTTAGGAGGCTGGGGTGTCACCACAGCCGATCTGGAACACTGTGGAACAAAGCCTTTTGCTTCTGCCTGGGATCGAACCCCAGCCCTCCAGCCAGTAGTCCGTCGGTATACCGAAAGAGCTGTCCCGGCTCCTGTTACTTGTATGGTACATCTAAAATTCGTCGGATAGTGTAAGTGTATAGACTTGATGATCCCGACAGAAAATTATGCAGATCTTCAGTGCACATAAACGTTAACGTTTGGTGGTTAGCGCGAATCTTCTTCACAAGTGAATCCAGTCATATAATTTAAAATATGTAATTTACAAAGCTGCACCAGTATTCATTTCAATTAAACGCATAATAATCGTAAGCATTTAGCACTAACCAAGTGTAGGGTATACCTGTCACAGAGTAAATTAGGGGATTTAATGCAATTTAAATATGATATACGACTGGCCTGCTGCATTCATAAAAATTGGGGGCATTTCGTAGGCTACTTTTCTAAAATCGCAGCTGTTTGCTGACTTATTGCGAGGGCTGTTGAAATTTAATAGCAATACCCCGATTCGTCTGGACACCGCCTATTAATGGACTCAGGTGAACGCTAAATTTTTAACACTCCGAAATTTTAAGATAATTTTTCACCATAGGCCTTTGCGTCCAGATGCAGTTTTCTCAGCGTTAAGTTTTTCCTTTTCCAGTCATCATTTCAATTTGCTGTTTTATCCAATGCATTGTGCTGTGACCTACGTAACACTGATAGACGTCATTTACGCATACCAAGCCAGTTTTTAGACAGTGTCGAATTGATGTAATTCATAAAAGGAAACCCAAACGATTCAAAAGCGTGGATAATGGAACTGCTACATCATACTAGCTACAGATTTGTACGGACTCGTATTCCGACGCTCCTGTCTCTGTTTAATTGCCGGCACGGTACCGTCTTCGGAGAGCATACGGTGTCAAACGAAAAATTGGGGTGAAATTATGCATTCTGTCTATGGCTCTACTGTCCTTTTGTTGAACCTTGGCCGTTTCTCAGTTTCTTAAGCCTATACCCAGTCGGTAGGATTCCTTGGACAGGGGATCAGCCCGTCATAGGGCCTCTACCTGCACACAGAACAACATAGACACAGAATAAATTCACACAGACATTCATGATTCGAGCGGGTTTCGAACCCACGATCCCAGTGTTCTAGCGAATGAAGACGGTTCACTCCTTAGACCGCGTGGCCACTGTGATCGACATAATTATGCTTTATGAGGTAGCAAAGATGAGACAGAAGTCGTTCTTAGTTTTATATTAAAACTTTTCTTTTTATCTGAGTGCTATATTCGACATATGGGTCTTGATTGTGATCGTAGGTCTGGTGGGTAAGAAGCCAGACTGCTAATCAATACAGCACTGTTTAGCTTGTCTTCTGTCGAGCTTTATTCCTGTTGCTCCCTCTTTGGAGCTTATCGCATCTGTGAAACGCTTCGTTTCACTTCAATTTCTTAATCCTAGACAGTCGGTAGGATTCCCTGGACGAGGGATCAGCCCATCGCAAGTTTAGTGTCAGTTTAGATGATTAGGAAACTTTGCCTTTGTTGTTACTAAAATGTTGAGTTTTTTAAAAAGCCAGTGAACAAGCTGGCTCAAGCGCTTACGCTTCTGACTTGTATTCGCTAGGTACCCGGTCCGAACCTCGGCTGGGACATCGACTATTCTTGCTGAGGCTTTTCGCAGGTTTCCTCATTCCGCCCGTGAAGTGCGTGAATAGAACCTTAAATTAGGCCAGAATATCCTCCTTCCACATCCTTTTCAGTTCATTATTCACTTTCATCCAATTGTTCCACGCTAAATAGTCTGAGTTACTGACATCGCAAGTAAGTGGACTAAAAATAAACAAGTTAATAATCTTGTGAAACCCTCTTGATATGCTTGCACGGGGCATTAGTTTGGTAGGGAATATGTTTACTGTGAAAAATAAAGAGATAATTACAATGCTTCCTTGTATCGCCGTTTCATGTTGACGAATATTTTTTTCGTTTTAAGGCAAACGTTGCTTAGGATAGGGCCCATAAAGGGCACATATGCATGCATGCGGCAATTACCCTTCGGGTTCCATAAAGGTCTGAGAATTCTTAAAGTAGCTGAGTTCTTGTTTTTGAGTCTGAAGAAGGATTCTGCTCCAGGTAATCGGTGTTAAAGAGACATGTCGAATGTGTTGACGGTAGCGCAGTATGACAAGATTACTGTATTAAGTTCTAACAAACAAACAGATATGTAAATCCAGTACAAATATTGTGTTTCTGGACACTATCCATCGTCCTGTTTTTATTTCAAGCACAACGTTTCGGAGACCGGCTTCTGTCTCCCTCTTCAGGTGGAACCTCCTCAGTTGGGCCGAATCGATAGAGCTAGTCCCTATCTCTGGACCTGATAATACTAGATTTGAAGTTTTCACGGTGGTGAATATATACGTAGATTGATGTTTTCTTATTTTCAAATTGTGTAGTTGGATAAGTTGTTATTAACGTTTCGGAAGAACCTGCTGCTTCCATTTACAGGCTGAAAGGTGGAGGCAGCAGGCAATAGGTTCCTCCGAAATGTTGGTAGCCTCCCACCGGATTTCATACGTCATATTGCACAAAACCGCGACTCTGTAGTAACGTTCTTGTTAAGATGGTTGCTTTGTAACAATGTATAACATTGCACTGTGTTTCTGTCCTTTTCTTGCAACAGAGCTAAGTTTATTGTATTTGGGTGTCACGACGGCTGTTGGGGTTTCCTTGACTCAAAGAACGGGATCATAAATTGACCGACTGAGCTGTCAGAATTAAAATAATAGTTGACCTTACACAAACTGATTATTTTAAACCTTTCTTTTATTTTTGAATCAGGAAGGACTTCACAATCCATCAAACAGAATGGAGCAATAAAGACCACAAGAATATCTCGTTTAGTAATAAAATAATTGTCGCTGACAAGGGTAACAGTTGAAGATTGTGGCATTCAGCAGGGTGGTCCCTTGTTTTTAATTATTTTTACAGTTTTGTGTTCAGAAATATAGCTACAGGATTCAAGGAGACGATGATGTATGCTTGTCTGTGAATTGGACGGGACTGGAATTCTCCGATGCAACCATCATGAAGAGAATAACAAAAGGAGGAACATCCTCAGGATAGTCAGCTTGGCTATATGAAACAGCTACATCATAAACTAGATTCCGTCATGATATATCCTAGAATAAATCATTAACTGATCTCAGTTTCTTTCATTGACATAAAACGTGTTCTTCCAAAGAGGTTTGTAGGCCTGTCTTGAACGTCGTATAAAACAAAAACAAAGTCGGTAGCTTTAGTCCGCAAGCGAACTATACCGACGGAGCGACCGCCGCTGTCGGCAAAGTTAATGCCAACTTTTACGGATAGAGGGTGTCGCGTGGTCAGCGCAACGAATCCCCACGGCGTTAATTTCGGTTTTCTAGACCGGAGCCGCTACTTTTCCATCCAAGTAGCTCCTCAATTATCCTCACGAGACTGAGTGGACCCCGTTACAGACCCACTACTTCTCAGGAAATCTGGTAGCACCGGGAATCGAACCCGGGACCTCTGGATCTGTAGCCAGGAAGGCTGACCACTATACCAGAGGCGGTCCAGCGTCGTATAGAAGGCATGAAAATATCGCAGGTGCTGAACATTATAATGCTGTTAGATTTCTACCCCACTGTCTGCGTTTATCCCACCCTACACTCGATACTGTTAACTTCCGCAAATATTTCAAATTTAGAAACTCTTAACATGCTGCTGCTACAAAAGAAATCGCGAAATCAGCATGCACTCCGTGAGGGTTGAACATTTGTTCTCACTTAATCACTTCCTTGAGCTCAGCGAACGGACTACATGCTAAATGCGCCTAACGAAATATGAGAACATTGGTTAACATTTTGAATTAACCCCCCCCCCCTTTCCAATTTCAGATGGAGGGAGAATAAATGGCCCGTTAAATTGTAAATGGTTTGTTGCAGCCGATGGACGGTAATAGTTTCAAGTGTACTTTATAAGCAACAACTTGAAAAAGTTCACGTACTTATTCTTAGAACCTCTTACAAGATTTCGCATACATCGAAACAGAAACGATTTGTGACAGGAAACTAGACCAATATGTGTGCGTAACGGTATGTATGAACTTCCGGTAATCGATCTTTAGACTAAAATTGCAAACATATTCTTAAATAAGAGATACGAGCATGTAGACAACGGAGAGCGAATTTCCAGAAGCAGACATTTTTTGGTGTACGTGACTTGAACTGGGAAAAGTGTTGTGTGAGGCTTCCAATTATACACATTTGATTGTAAGCCCTCCCTTGAACAGTAGTGTGAAAATTACCGGAAAGTAAAAAATTATCCATAACACATCTTTAGGTTTGTCACACTGCCTTCTGCGCATGCATGCTTAGGGCCCCCATACACACACAGTTTGGCCTCCAGTTCGGCCTGCACAGTTGAAGACTGAAAGGCAAAACTGACGTGTGTGGTGCGGCCGGCCGGCCAATCGTTTGGACCGTTGGCCTGTGGGAAACCCGTCAGTCCGTCAGTTCTGCATGCAGGACCGTAGCACGTGACGTGTGTGACTCAACATTATAGGCTGGAAGACCGTGATTGTGGCATGAAGCCTGCCGCTTTATCTGCGTGTGTATGGGGAGGAAAGGGAGAAGGAAATACAGTTCGTAGTATGCTTGTAACTATGTAGATTTATTTTGTTAACTTATATTACTGAATGACATGTCCAAATGTTACTATGTAGCAAAACGGATGAAAATAGAATACAATATGTACTTTACAAGAAGTTGACAATTTTAAAGAAACAGTTCTGCGAAGTGTGAAAACGTTGCACTTTCCGTTCATCTCATGCGCAGCTGCCCTGACGATATTTTAATATTTAATCTTTGTGAAAAATTTCAAGACTATATACGGTTAGACGTAATGAAAGTGGTCGCTTATTTATAGATTGAATGACTGAATGGCCATTCATAGCCATTTGAATGCTCAAGTGACACTATGCAATACTGATTCCTACACATACCTCCCGGTCGATACGGCATAACTGAATACTAGTTAACGGGCGATTCAATCTTTCATGTTGTCATCCTTCTAAGGTTTTTATCTACCATCTCTACCGTGCAGCGGCGCTAATTTACATACGTACCCGCGATAGAACGGTTCAGCGAAAGTATGGTTGCAACAAATGGCATGTCTTGCCAATACATTAGTTAACTATTCATTTTACAGTCACACTCCTCAACGTGTCTATAATGTGTTCTTCAGTCCTTGAAGCAATAAATGTGTATGGGAAAAGTAGTAAATTATAAAAGCATTGATCATTTCCCTTTCCCACTTTTCTTTTGGCCCATGGCCTAGGTTTACACAGACTGATCACTCAGAACCTGCCGGAAGCCCTCAGGCTGGAGGGACACGCTCTCGTTACGTCATCTCCTTCCGCACACTTTTGGAATCGCTGTGCGGTTGACAAACAGCCTATACCCCCAATAATTGCTTTTTTTTTCAATATTCTCCGAATAAAGCAGGGAACAGCCACCGTGAAACGAGGTTATGCATGATGCACCAGTCATCCGTAACCCTGAGTCCCTGCGATTGTACCAGACATTAAACCAGTCTCATCGAAGTGACACCTGCGAGTTTCACGTTGAAATAACTAGAGTTTATGTATCATATTCATGTGAAAAGTAATGAGATTATTCCAGCATACATATCTGTATATTACGCTTCAAAGAATGAAATCACCTAGTGCTTTCTGAAGAGAAACAGAATGAACCTCGTCCTTTGTATACTCGTAAGGGGTCTGAGAGTGTTTTGAAGAGAACGTTCAAGCCTAGCAACGATTTCATCCAGTTACTCTTCAGTGAGTACTTGGCGTTTTTATTTTTTTAATTTTTTCAGTAACAACACTGTCTGCCTTGATTTATTTATGGCTGTGTGAATGGCTTTTCTGTTTGGAATTGTAATATCCAGAAATTTATCCCAGAATCTGCTCCTTTTCGTATGAAGTCTCGTTTCGGTATACATATATGTATAACTCACATGTGACATTTCAACATAAGAAGTAACATAAGAATTTCTTGCAATAATTTGGGATAGTTTGAAAACAAATAATAAAAGCCTATGAATGAAGCATGGGAATATTTGGCGTTCCATTTATTCTTTTCCAGGACAGCGGACACTTCACTAAAAAAACAGGACGTGTGGCGTACCTAGTGTATAGTGTGTTGGTTTGCTGAGCACACCTTGAATCCGAAAATGTGTGGGAAAAGTTGACGGAGGAATGAGCGTGTGTCCCACCTGAGAAACCAGACATTTGGGTCCTGAGATGATCTTTCCATTGCAAAGCTGACGTGTGGGTAGACACAAATAGATGCCGTCTGCTTAGTTTCAGAGCGCCTTTATTTTTAACATACCAGTTTACAGTAACTTAAGATATAATTATGGTTCCCAGTAACAATACATGTAGGATCGAGTTCCAAAACCTGCATTATAATAATTTCTTGGTTAACGTGTTGGTAATTCCCAGCACTCCTCTGCTGATCTGGCGTGACTACTTAGGTCTGAAGTCGTTTCTGACCCCTATGATGAAGATGATGGTGATGAGGAGGAGGAGGACAAAGATGACAACAATGATAATGAATTTATTGTTGAGTTCACTTACATAGTTGTGCTCTATAATAGCTGAGAGAAAACAAGTAGCTTGGATGGAATCTGACCTCTTAAAGACTTTTTCTGCTTCTGTAGGAAAATAGTCTTCAACGTTAGAATTCATTGTCTTCATAATTTTCAGCATTACAACATGAGAACTTAAGAGGTATGTATTCTTATGATCTGTTCTGATTCCATTCTGTATTCGATGTGACTACCTTTCCAGTGTCCTTCTGACTCTTAGTTCATACATATATGTATAGTCATTATTTCCCGCAAAGGATGAGATGACTGTCATTAAATGGATCAAAGCGGTGCAATTATTTTTGGTCATTGTGGATAGAGTTGTCCAAGTGTGACAGTTCCATCAGTTTCAAGCCATCATAACTCATCTTCAGTACCTTGAAATTTATGTACATTGCTGGCAGTGGCATGTCTCCCTGTTTACTGAAGTTACTTTACCCAATTTCAGATATTTTGGAATGAAGGCTGCCTATTCATAGAAAACAATTATGACAGTATGGTTTAATTTTTAAAGCAGCCCCTCTTCAGGATTTGTCTGCATGGCCTCTGTTGGTGAGGTCACATTGGTTATAGAATCTGTGTCACTGACAGGAAAAATACTGGGATTACACATCACTAGTATCAACTGAAAAATGCTTCAGATTGCATTCACAACAAATTTTTCTTCAGAACTATGGTTTTCAACCTTTTTACATGTATGTAATCCACTTATCTGAAAGACTGCAGTAAGTGACTTATTGAGCAGGAATGGCTGATTGAGCTACATTTGGTAGTATGAGTTTATTTGTGTTATCAACACACACAAGATTGAAAACCATTCTTCGAAAGCTTAAGCTGAAGAATAAAGTGGATGAACGCAACAAAAGCATATAAGATATGAGGTTCTTACAGCGGTGGTAATGAAGAGTTCTGTCTTCTGGGTTATAGCGCCATGTAGTCCATCAAAGTCATGTTGCTACCATCTTCAGAGTTGAAGAGTAAGCCAGGCAAGACACCAGCATAAAGCAGGCAGCAAGCATGATTATGCTTGATCTCAGAAGCCAGAACTCAAAAAAGTGCTCATTATTACCCACATACCTTATACAAATGCAAATGAAACTAAACTTAAAAATACATGCATAAAATTTTGTATATAGGTGTGGCAAAGTAAAGTCCCTGTGGTTAACTGTGCCATGAAGGTGTATGGGGGAGTGGATGTATAGATCCACATTTTCCTACCTAGGCACTAGTTGGAGGTGAGTGGTCAGCTTCACACCCCTGCCGGTTACCATCAAGCAAAGAGCCTCCGGTACCCATTAGATAGGAGGCTGGATGGGCCCCAGGGCTGGTCCGGAGGACGTGGAGAAGAGGAAATTCGTGACTTTATTGGGACTTGAACTCCAACCCCTTGGTCATCCAGTCTATAGCTAGACACTATACTAACTATGCTATCCCAGGGCCGCGCCATAGCTCAAGCGGTTAGTCGCTGGCTTCCCACTGCAGCGGTCCAGGTTCGATCCCGGGGCTGGTCACGTGGGATTTGTGGTGGACAAAGTGGCACTGGGGCAGGTTTTATCCGAGTACTTTGGTTTCCCCTGCCAATCTTCATTCCACCAATTGCTCCACAGTCACCCTCACCTATCATTTGGGACTGGTAAAATCGGCCAGAAGTGGCCCATCCCACTAGCAATAAAAAAAAAATTATGCTATCCCAGCTCCAAATCTATTATATAGTGTCCAGATATACTGAACAAGCTCAACCAAAATATGCTTGTTTGTGAACTGTTTTTTTTTTAAATAATGATGTCTTAATGGATACTTGCTTGGACGTATTTGGGTGATGCTCCGTGATACTACATCCAAAATCCTGTTTCAATAAGTTAGATCCAAGAATTATTGCAAACAACGCGAAAAAATTCCCTAATTTAACAGGTCATGGAGGCCTATAGGGTTGTGAGACTTCGAGACTCCCACATTTTCTAGACAATTGGCACACAGATGGCAGTGAGGTTGTCAGCCGTACACACCGACCATCCATCCGCCCTATACCTTCCAGGAAGATTCCTGGTACTCATTTCTGTTAGAGGGTGAGTCGACCCCAGGGCTATAGTGCAGCTGGAAAGATTAGGTCAATTAAAAAATCCATTGACCTCATTGGGAATCAAACCTGTGACCTTCCAGCTTGTAGCATTGTGACTCAACCAACTACGCTACTGCATGCCCCGCCTAATTTAAAGTATGTGCATGGTATGCTACCTTTCTATCAGCTGATTATAAATAATTTACTTGACAAAGTTTTCTCTTGTGGTTTCTGGTTTTTGCAGCATTGACATGTTTTTTTATTTCTAATGCATATGTCCGCACAAACTCCATACAATTCACTGGCAACACTGTGTATGTATGTGGATTTCTGTGTTACTTAAATCATGTGACCTGAACATAAAGAATTATGATATATCTTTAAAAAATTGTAAGGAGTTTCCATTTTGAAACTTCAAAATCATCTTGCAAAAATTAGGAGCTTTAGGAAAACCTTTAAAAGGAGAAACTGAATGCACTTAATTTCTAACAGCTGACTGATAATTTTGTGTAACCTCACCCACATTGCACTTATTTATCTAGTAACTTGTCAGAAGTGCAGTATGTTAATTTTCTCTTGTCAGAGGTGTTCCTTTTAGTTTCAGAATAACACAGAGGAACTGAACAGAACACTAATCTCATCTTAAAATGATGCAATGAGTGTGATGATTATTTAAGTGAAGTTGCAGGGTTGTTTGGATATTGCATTTAAGTGTATGAATACACCCTGACATTATTAGAGAAATGGGATTAGGACCCATCTTGTTGTTTGCTACAGGTCTGGTGGTTGGTATTTTAAACCTGTCTTTCCACCCACCATGCCAACTCGTGTAGCACTGTATTGGAATCTCTCCAGATTACTGGGATACTTTAACACACACTGCAGTATCAAGGGTAGTCGAGTCATCCAAACTGCAGGTCGCCATGCATTTGGCAGACAGCTGCTCCCTGTAGCTGCAAGTTACCCAAATGGCATTTACGTTGTTAACTCTTTAATTCTTCCAGATTAATGAGGGACAGTTTGTAATGTCACTTGAAGTGCTCTGGTGTATCTGAATGTGTTTACATAGCAAACTTTGATTTAGCCCAGCCAGTATTGTCTCGAGGCGTTTTGTATGTGTCTTGTAATTGTATTATTGTCCAAAAATCACACTATTTTAACTTTCTTCTGATAATTCTTTGCAGCCACAAAAGTACATACCTAAGAGTACAAGGCTGTATAGATATTCTGCAGACATTAAGATTCTTCAGACTGACATTTATGTAGATTTTTTTTACCAAAAATAACTTACATATTTGTCGAAACATATGTTGTTTCGTTTCATCCTCACTTGTTATCTTATTAATCTAATGCCAGTGGCTGAATTTGAGGTTTTCATCGTGGTGACTGTGGTCATTATGGTCTTACTGGTTGTAAAGCCATGTAGTTTGGGGAAAGCCCAACATTTTGGAGGAACATTTTAACTCCATGAGGTTGAGAGTGAGTTTGCCATTTGCTTCTGGTAGTTTCTAGCTTTACTTTCTCTTTTACCATGATGATGGAGGTGAGTTGTTTCTCCAAAACTTTGAGCTTTCTCTGAACTACACAGCATCATAACCCAGGAGGCATACTCAAAATGCCTGTTGACTGCCAGAATGTTTTAGTTTCACATTTGTTGATATTCAGTATGTATTTTATGAATATGTATTGTCATATGCAATATTTTGTTCTAGGTAAGGTTGTGTAAAATATTTATATACCATGACTAAATGGCACATTGAAATTTGTCACCCAGTTACACTGTTGACATAATGTTCCCCTCTTCTTATCAGTTACCTTTCCATTCTAATTTTAATGACTAGAAGAAACAAATTTTTGCATCATTTTAGGCAGTTGATTTTTGTAACTTTTCCTGAAACATATCCCTGTGACAATAAAATCTTTATAATTTATCAAATTCATGTGTTGATTTTAAGCAAGTCTCCTATTTATGTAATTTCTCATATGATGAATTTGAATGTCAGTGTTTATCCTTTTTATGATACATCTAGGGTTGCCAGATTTTGTAAAATAAAAAAAGGAGTGCTGTCTCATTGCTTGTTTATAACGACATTTTTCACAACTAATAGGCTATAAAATATACATAATCAACATACTACATAACTTACAAAATGCTACTACACATCTGTATTACATAGGCCTACTACACATTTATAAAACAAAACAAATATTACGTAGCCCTATTACATATTTATAGAATGCACAAAAAATATTACCTAGCACACATTTGTGGAACACACAAATATTAAATACTACATATTTATAACTTTCAAGGGCTGGTTGATCAGATTCTGTTAATTGTATTTCACCGAACTCTTAGCACTTTTTAATAATTGAACATCACCCTTTGAAAATTTATAAAATTCTGAACAGGACTTGCTTTCATAGTTCACTGTCACCTGGAGTTCTGCCTTGATTAAATCTGTTGAGCATCTGTTTCGTGTGTCACTCCACTTACTTTTCATGAATGAAAAGATTCGCTCCACAACATAACGAAAGAAACTATAACAAAGTCATTTTCCGAGGATTACAGAAATTTTATGATAATGTTTAACCCATGAAATATAATTCGTAATGGACTTAAATGAAAAAACGGAGAATTATCCACTTCGGGTAAACAATAAATGGAGGAACAAAATTTGGGTGAAAACACGGAAGAATCCAGGGAAAACGGGGTATCTGAGAACCCTAGATACATCTGATGTTAATATTTTCTATTTTTGCAGACAATAACATGCGACTGTGAAGCAATGCCTGCTATGCAGCTGAAGGCTTTTCGTCAGAAAGGCGAGAAGGTTGAAGTATCTCACTTCAGAGTCAACGTGAACAGGTTTCGAGCCAGGCTCAACATTGTCTGCATTACGGAGAAACTCCTAGCAGACATCAAATGCGATGGCTGGCCGGATGTGAGTCACATTTCCCATCAATAAGTCAAGTTCCTCACTTGTGGTCTAGGTATGGGACATTGGCAGATTGAGGAGAAACTTGGTAGAAGTGATTTGTGCTTCTTAGCAAGATGAGGGTCCATGCATATTTAAACGTACTTTTTAACAGAATCAGTTTATTTCACTGACCAGAATAACATTGAAAATTTAGCTTTCTTAAATTATGTAGGCACAGTATATTTTTTAAGTTATTACAATAATTTAATCTTATGTTCAGCAAATTTACTGTTAAGGAATGAAATTTTGCTTATAATTAATACTGACAAGAAATATATTCTGGATGTATTTACAACTTCTGTGGTCATTGTTCTAGTAAAATAACTGTTTTAATTATTACTTCAATTATTGAGATGAAAGGAATCTTTAATAAACATTTGTTTGTATTATTTGCTCTAACTAGAACTATTATTTTATTATGATAAGCTAATTATGGATTTTTTTTTGCTGTGAATGCATGCTTTATAATTACATTTATGTTTAGATAGTGGTCCTCTAGGTTATGATACCGTGTAGTATGGTAGGTAGTTACCAGTGTTTCAGAGGAACCTGTTTCCACCATCTTCAGGGTAGAAGATGTATCCAGCAGGCTCCTTCAGAATGTTGATAATGGTGTACCTCACTACGTGGTGTTACAGCTCAGAAGACCACAGCCTGAATCTTTACTGTCATGAAATCTCAAACCCATATGTGATTACATTTGTTTCACACTTGGTATAACACATTCAGGTCATGTAACTGGAGATTTGGTGGGCTGAGGGTAATGTAAAGGACTTGTGCAGGTTTTTCCACACGACCTGTCTGCTTAATAGAATGAAACATTTGTGCATGTGAAAAGTACCGGGTTCACATCTAGTAGTAAAATGCATCTGTCTGATGCTGGCCATCATTATCCCTTTATTGGGAGTGCCACTCACTGGGTGCTTCCACCAAAAATTAAGGTTTCTATGTTCACTCTTTCTGGTGAACCAGAGATCCTGATAGAAATTTTATTTCATTTTTTATGCGTATTGTCTGGGCCTGTATTTGTGTTTTCTTAGCCGCTTCGCTGTTTGATGTTTGTGAAAACACAAATACAGCCCAGACAATACGCATAAAAAATGAAATAAAATTTCTATACAAAAAGAAACAACAACTAAATACACAACTCTATCATATTCACATACACAATGCAAACACATGGCAACGAACATGGAATAACATCGAGCAATCAATAGAAGAAAAATTACAGAAAGATATGGAAACAACATATCAAAAACAACAACAAAAAATAAACAACATGATGAAAACACAAAATACAGATACAACAAGTAAAAACATACAATACACGAGGGTAGTGAACCAAACAAATATACAATTTACACACGAAGAAAACCAAATATTAAGTAAAGGCCTTAAATATAATCTACATCACAAGAATGAAAAATGGATCGAGACATTAGCCCTAGAAGCTGAAACAGCAATAAATAACCTAGAAATAACAGAACAAAATTATTATAGACACCTAATTGCGAAGAAACTAAAAGATATACACAAGAATAATAATGAAAGGAATAAAAACAATAAAGATAAGAATGATAAAAGGGAATGGAAACAAATAATGAATATAAAAAATAAAATAAAAGAGAATAAACTTATTATAACGAAAGCAGATAAAGGAAAAACACTAGTAATACTAACAGAAGAAGAATATAAACAGAAAATAAATAACTTCATAGACAATAACCAGTTTATAAAAATCGACAAAAACCCGACCCAACAATACCAAAGGGCAACAAAACAAACACTGAAACAGTGTAATAATATCATACGAG